>NW_028187251.1:0-47828 GCF_964204655.1 Triturus cristatus | reverse complement strand
GGAGGAGGGTTGGTATTAGCAGCAGCGAGGAGGGTTGGTATTAGCAGCAGTGGAGAAGGGTTGGTATTTCCAGCAGTAGAGGAGTGTTGGTATTAGCAGCAGTGGAGGACGGTTGGAATTAGCAGCAATGGAAGAGGGTTGGAGTTAGCAGCAGTAGAGGAGGCTTGGTATGAGCAGCAGTGGAGGAGGGTTGGTACTAGCAGCAGTGGAGGAGGGTTGGTATGTGCAGCAGTAGAGGAGGGTTGGGATCTGCGGTAGTAGAGGAGGGTTCCTGGAAGGAACAGTGGAGGAGGGTTGGTATTAGCAGCAGCGGAGGAGGGTTGGTATTAGCAGCAGTGGAGGATGGTTGGTATTAGCAGCAATGGGAGAGGGTTGGTATTAGCAGCAGTAGAGGAGGGTTGGTATGAGCAGCAGTGGAGGAGGGGTGGTACTAGCAGCAGTGGAGGAGGGTTGGTACTAGCAGCAGTGGAGGAGGGTTGGTATCTGCGACAGTAGAGGAGGGTTCCTGGAAGGAACAGTGGAGGAGGGTTGGTATAAGCAGCAGCGGAGGAGGGTTGGTATTAGTAGCAGTGGAGGAGGGTTGGTATGAGCAACAGTGGAGGGGGTTGGTATTAGCAGCAATGGAAGAGGGTTGGTGTTAGCAGCAGCAGAGGAGGGTTGGTATGAGCAGCAGTGGAGGAGGGTTGGTACTAGCAGCAGTGGAGGAGGGTTGGTATGATCAGCAGTGGAGGGGGGTTGGTATTAGCAGCAGTGAGGAGGGTTGGTATTAGCAGCAGTGGAGGAGGGTTGGTATTAACAGCAGCGAGGAGGGTTGGTATTAGCAGCAGTGGAGAAGGGTTGGTATTTCCAGCAGTAGAGGAGTGTTGGTATTAGCAGCAGCGAGGAGGGTTGGTATTAGCAGCAGTGGAGAAGGGTTGGTATTTCCAGCAGTAGAGGAGTGTTGGTATTAGCAGCAGTGGAGGACGGTTGGTATTAGCAGCAATGGAAGAGGGTTGGTGTTAGCAGCAGTGGAGGAGGGTTGGTATTAGCAGCAGTGGAGGAGGGTTGGTATGAGCAACAGTGGAGGGGGTTGGTATTAGCAGCAGTGGATGAGGGTTGGTATTAGCTGTAGTGAGGAGGGTTGGTATTAGCAGCAGTGAGGATGGTTGGTATTAGCAGCAATGGGAGAGTGTTGGTATTAGCAGCAGTAGAGGAGGGTTGGTATGAGCAGCAGTGGAGGAGTGTTGGTATGAGCAGCAGTCGAGGTGGGTTGGTATTAGCAGCAGTGGAGGAGGGTTGATAGGTGCAGCAGTAGAGGAGGGTTGGTATGTGTGACAGTATAGGAGGGTTCTTAGAAGGAACAGTGGAGGAGGGTTGTTATTACCAGCAGTGAGGAGGGTTGGTATTAGCAGCAGTAGAGGACGGTTGGTATTAGCAGCAGTAGAGGAGGGTTGGTATTAGCAGCAGTGGAGGAGGGTTGGTATTAGCAGCTCTGGAGGAGGGTTGGTGTTAGCAGCAGTGGAGGAGGGTTGGTATTAGTGGCAGTGGTGGAGGGTTGGTTTTAGTGGCAGTAGAGGAGGGTTCCTGGAAGGAACCGTGGAGGTGGGTTGGTATTAGCAGCAGTACAGGAGGGTTGGTATTAGCAGCAGTGGAGGAGGGTTGGTAGGTGCAGCAGTAGACGAGGATTGGTATGCGTGGCAGTAGAGGAGGGGTGGTATTAGTGGCAGCGAGGAGGGTTGGTATTAGCAGCAGTGGAGGAGGGTTGCTATTATCAGCAGTCGAGGACAGTTGGTATTAGCAGCAATGGAAGAGGGTTGGTATTAGCAGCAGTAGAGGAGGGTTGGTATGAGCAGCAGTGGAGGAAAGTTGGTATTAGCAGCAGTGGGGGAGGGTTGGTATTAGCTGCAGTGAGGAGGGTTGGTATTAGCAGCAGTGAACAGGGTTGGTATTAGCAGCAATGGAGGAGGGTTGGTATTAGCCGGAGTGGAGGAGGGTTGGTATGAAGGGCAGTAGAGGAGGGTTTGGTATTAGCAGCAGTGGAGGACGGTTGGTATTAGCAGCAGTGAGGAGGGTTGGTATTACCAGCATTGAGGAGTGTTGGTATTAGCAGCAGTGGAGGAGGGTTGGTATTAGCAGCAGTGGAGGAGGGTTGGTATTAGCAGCAGCGAGGAGGGTTGGTATTAGCAGCAGTGGAGGAGGGTTGGTATTAGCAGCAGTGGAGGAGGGTTGGTATTAGCAGCAGTGGAGGAGGGTTGGTATTAGCAGCAGCTAGGAGGGTTGGTATTAACAGCAGTGGAGGAGGGTTGCTATTAGCAGCAGTGGAGGACGGTTGGTATTAGCAGCAATGGAAGAGGGTTGATATTATCAGCAGTAGAGGAGGGTTGGTATGAGCAGCAGTGGAGGAAAGTTGGTATTAGCAGCAGTGGAAGAGGGTTGGTATTAGCTGCAGTGAGGAGGGTTGGTATTAGCAGCAGTGAGGAGGGTTGGTATTAGCAGCAATGGAGGAGAGTTGGTATTAGCCGGAGTGGAGGAGGGTTGGTATGAAGGGCAGTAGAGGAGGGTTTGGTATTAGCAGCAGTGGAGGACGGTTGGTATTAGCAGCAGTGAGGAGGGTTGGTATTACCAGCATTGAGGAGTGTTGGTATTAGCAGCAGTGGAGGAGGGTTGGTATTAGCAGCAGTGGAGGAGGGTTGGTATTAGCAGCAGTAGAGGAGGGTTGGTATGAGCAGCAGTAGAGGAGGGTTCTTGGAAGGAACAGCGGAGGAGGGTTGGTATTAGCATCAGTGGAGGACGGTTGGTATTAGCAGCAATGGGAGAGGGTTGGTATTAGCAGCAGTAGAGGAGGGTTGGTATGAGCAGCAGTGGAGGAGGGTTGGTATGTGCAGCAGTCGAGGAGGGTTGGTATGAGCAGCAGTCGAGGAGGGTTTGGTATTAGCAGCAGTGGAGGACGGTTGGTATTAGCGGCAGTGAGGAGGGTTGGTATTATCAGTAGTGGAGGTGGGTTGGTATGAACAGCAATGGGAGAGGGTTGGTTTTAGCAGCAGTGGAGGAGGGTTGGTATTAGCAGCAGTGGAGGACGGTTGGAATTAGCAGCAATGGAAGAGGGTTGGTGTTAGCAGCAGTAGAGGAGGCTTGGTATGAGCAGCAGTGGAGGAGGGTTGGTACTAGCAGCAGTGGAGGAGGGTTGGTATGTGCAGCAGTAGAGGAGGGTTGGTATCTGCGGTAGTAGAGGAGGGTTCCTGGAAGGAACAGTGGAGGAGGGTTGGTATAAGCAGCAGCGGAGGAGGGTTGGTATTAGCAGCAGTGGAGGATGGTTGGTATTAGCAGCAATGGGAGAGGGTTGGTATTAGCAGCAGTAGAGGAGGGTTGGTATGAGCAGCAGTGGAGGAGGGGTGGTACTAGCAGCAGTGGAGGAGGGTTGGTACTAGCAGCAGTGGAGGAGGGTTGGTATCTGCGACAGTAGAGGAGGGTTCCTGGAAGGAACAGTGGAGGAGGGTTAGTATAAGCAGCAGCGGAGGAGGGTTGGTATTAGCAGCAGTGGAGGAGGGTTGGTATGAGCAACAGTGGAGGGGGTTGGTATTAGCAGCAATGGAAGAGGGTTGGTGTTAGCAGCAGCAAGGAGGGTTGGTATTAGCAGCAGTGGAGGAGGGTTGGTATTAGCAGCAGTGGAGGAGGGTTGGTATGAGCAGCAGTGGAGGGTGGTTGGTATTAGCAGCAGTGGAGGACGGTTGGCATTATCAGCAATGGAAGAGGGTTGGTGTTAGCAGCAGTAGAGGAGGGTTGGTATGAGCAGCAGTGGAGGAGGGTTGGTACTAGCAGCAGTGGAGGAGGGTTGGTATGATCAGCAGTGGAGGGGGTTGGTATTAGCAGCAGTGAGGAGGGTTGGCATTAGCAGCAGTGGAGGAGGGTTGGTATTAGCAGCAGCGAGGAGGGTTGGTATTAGCAGCAGTGGAGAAGGGTTGGCATTTCCAGCAGTAGAGGAGTGTTGGTATTAGCAGCAGCGAGGAGGGTTGGTATTAGCAGCAGTGGAGAAGGGTTGGTATTTCCAGCAGTAGAGGAGTGTTGGTATTAGCAGCAGTGGAGTACGGTTGGTATTAGCAGCAATGGAGGACGGTTGGTATTAGCAGCAATGGAAGATGGTTGGTATTAGCAGCAGTAGAGGAGGGTTGGTATGAGCAGCAGTGGAGGAAAGTTGGTATTAGCAGCAGTGGAGGAGGGTTGGTATTAGCTGCAGTGAGGAGGGTTGGTATTAGCAGCAGTGAGGAGGGTTGGTATTAGCAGCAGTGAGGAGGGTTGGTATTAGCAGCAGTGAGGAGGGTTGGTATTAGCAGCAGTGAGGAGGGTTGGTATTAGCAGCAGTGAGGAGGGTTGGTATTAGCAGCAGTGAGGAGGGTTGGTATTAGCAGTAGTGGAGGAGGGTTGGTATGAGCAGCAATGGGAGAGGGTTGGTATTAGCAGCAGTAGAGGAGGGTTGGTATGAGCAGCAGTCGAGGAGGGTTGGTATGAGCAGCAGTCGAGGAGGGTTTGGTATAAGCAGCAGTGGAGGATGGTTGGTATTAGCAGCAGTGAGGAGGGTTGGTATTATCAGTGGTGGAGGAGGGTTGGTATGAGCAGCAATGGGAGAGGGTTAGTATTAGCAGCAGTGGAGGAGGGTTGGTATTAGCAGAAGTGGAGGAGGGTTGGTATTAGCAGAAGTGGAGGAGGGTTGGTATGAGCAGCAGTGGAGGGGGTTGGTATTAGCAGCAGTGGATGAGGGTTGGTATTAGCTGCAGTGAGGAGGGTTGGTATTAGCAGCAGTGAGGAGGGTTGGTATTAGCAGCAATAGAGGAGGGTTGGTATTAGCAGGAGTGGAGGAGGGTTGGTATTAGCAGCAGTGGAGGAGGGTTGGTATTAGCAGCAGTGAGGAGGGTTGGTATTAGCAGCAATGGAGGAGGGTTGGTATTAGCAGGAGTGGAGGAGGGTTGGTATTAGCAGCAGTGGAGGAGGGTTGGTATTAGCTGCAGTGAGGAGGGTTGGTATTAGCAGTAGTGGAGGAGGGTTGGTATGAGCAGCAGTGGAGGAGGGTTGGTATTAGCAGCAGCGAGGAGTGTTGGTATTAGCAGCAGCGAGGAGGGTTGGTATTAGCAGCAGTGGAGGAGGGTTGGTATTAGCAGCAGTGGAGGAGGGTTGGTATGAGCAGCAGTGGAGGGGGGTTGGTATTAGCAGCAGTGGAGGACAGTTGGTATTAGCAGCAGTGAGGAGGGTTGGTATTAGCAGCAGTGAGGAGGGTTGGTATTAGCAGCAGTGGAGGAGGGTTGGTATTAGCAGCAGTGAGGAGGGTTGGTATTAGCAATAGTGGAGGAGGGTTGGTATGAGCAGCAGTGGAGGAGGGTTGGTATTAGCAGTAGCGAGGAGGGTTGGTATTAGCAGGAGTGGAGGAGGGGTGGTATGAGGGGCAGTAGAGGAGGGTTTGGTATTAGCAGCAGTGAGGAGGGTTGGTATTAGCAATAGTGGAGGAGGGTTGGTATGAGCAGCAGTGGAGGAGGGTTGGTATTACCAGCAGTGGAGGAGGGTTGGTATTAGCAGCAGTGGAGGAGGGTTGGTATGAGCAGCAGTGGAGGGGGGTTGGTATTAGCAGCAGTGGAGGAGGGTTGGTATTAGCTGCAGTGAGGAGGGTGTGTATTAGCAGCAGTGAGGAGGGTTGGTATTACCAGCAATGGAGGAGGGTTGGTATTAGCAGGAGTGGAGGAGGGTTGGTATGAGGGGCAGTAGAGGAGGGTTTGGTATTAGCAGCAGTGGAGGACAGTTGGTATTAGCAGCAGTGAGGAGGGTTGGTATTAGCAGCAGTGAGGAGGATTGGTATTAGCAGCAGTGGAGGAGGGTTGGTATTAGCAGCAGCGAGGAGGGTTGGTATTAGCAGCAGTGGAGAAGGGTTGGTATTTCCAGCAGTAGAGGAGTGTTGGTATTAGCAGCAGTGGAGGACGGTTGGAATTAGCAGCAATGGAAGAGGGTTGGTGTTAGCAGCAGTAGAGGAGGCTTGGTATGAGCAGCAGTGGAGGAGGGTTGGTACTAGCAGCAGTGGAGGAGGGTTGGTATGTGCAGCAGTAGAGGAGGGTTGGGATCTGCGGTAGTAGAGGAGGGTTCCTGGAAGGAACAGTGGAGGAGGGTTGGTATTAGCAGCAGCGGAGGAGGGTTGGTATTAGCAGCAGTGGAGGATGGTTGGTATTAGCAGCAATGGGAGAGGGTTGGTATTAGCAGCAGTAGAGGAGGGTTGGTATGAGCAGCAGTGGAGGAGGGGTGGTACTAGCAGCAGTGGAGGAGGGTTGGTACTAGCAGCAGTGGAGGAGGGTTGGTATCTGCGACAGTAGAGGAGGGTTCCTGGAAGGAACAGTGGAGGAGGGTTGGTATAAGCAGCAGCGGAGGAGGGTTGGTATTAGTAGCAGTGGAGGAGGGTTGGTATGAGCAACAGTGGAGGGGGTTGGTATTAGCAGCAATGGAAGAGGGTTGGTGTTAGCAGCAGCAGAGGAGGGTTGGTATGAGCAGCAGTGGAGGAGGGTTGGTACTAGCAGCAGTGGAGGAGGGTTGGTATGATCAGCAGTGGAGGGGGGTTGGTATTAGCAGCAGTGAGGAGGGTTGGTATTAGCAGCAGTGGAGGAGGGTTGGTATTAACAGCAGCGAGGAGGGTTGGTATTAGCAGCAGTGGAGAAGGGTTGGTATTTCCAGCAGTAGAGGAGTGTTGGTATTAGCAGCAGCGAGGAGGGTTGGTATTAGCAGCAGTGGAGAAGGGTTGGTATTTCCAGCAGTAGAGGAGTGTTGGTATTAGCAGCAGTGGAGGACGGTTGGTATTAGCAGCAATGGAAGAGGGTTGGTGTTAGCAGCAGTGGAGGAGGGTTGGTATTAGCAGCAGTGGAGGAGGGTTGGTATGAGCAACAGTGGAGGGGGTTGGTATTAGCAGCAGTGGATGAGGGTTGGTATTAGCTGTAGTGAGGAGGGTTGGTATTAGCAGCAGTGAGGATGGTTGGTATTAGCAGCAATGGGAGAGTGTTGGTATTAGCAGCAGTAGAGGAGGGTTGGTATGAGCAGCAGTGGAGGAGTGTTGGTATGAGCAGCAGTCGAGGTGGGTTGGTATTAGCAGCAGTGGAGGAGGGTTGATAGGTGCAGCAGTAGAGGAGGGTTGGTATGTGTGACAGTATAGGAGGGTTCTTAGAAGGAACAGTGGAGGAGGGTTGTTATTACCAGCAGTGAGGAGGGTTGGTATTAGCAGCAGTAGAGGACGGTTGGTATTAGCAGCAGTAGAGGAGGGTTGGTATTAGCAGCAGTGGAGGAGGGTTGGTATTAGCAGCTCTGGAGGAGGGTTGGTGTTAGCAGCAGTGGAGGAGGGTTGGTATTAGTGGCAGTGGTGGAGGGTTGGTTTTAGTGGCAGTAGAGGAGGGTTCCTGGAAGGAACCGTGGAGGTGGGTTGGTATTAGCAGCAGTACAGGAGGGTTGGTATTAGCAGCAGTGGAGGAGGGTTGGTAGGTGCAGCAGTAGACGAGGATTGGTATGCGTGGCAGTAGAGGAGGGGTGGTATTAGTGGCAGCGAGGAGGGTTGGTATTAGCAGCAGTGGAGGAGGGTTGCTATTATCAGCAGTCGAGGACAGTTGGTATTAGCAGCAATGGAAGAGGGTTGGTATTAGCAGCAGTAGAGGAGGGTTGGTATGAGCAGCAGTGGAGGAAAGTTGGTATTAGCAGCAGTGGAGGAGGGTTGGTATTAGCTGCAGTGAGGAGGGTTGGTATTAGCAGCAGTGAACAGGGTTGGTATTAGCAGCAATGGAGGAGGGTTGGTATTAGCCGGAGTGGAGGAGGGTTGGTATGAAGGGCAGTAGAGGAGGGTTTGGTATTAGCAGCAGTGGAGGACGGTTGGTATTAGCAGCAGTGAGGAGGGTTGGTATTACCAGCATTGAGGAGTGTTGGTATTAGCAGCAGTGGAGGAGGGTTGGTATTAGCAGCAGTGGAGGAGGGTTGGTATTAGCAGCAGCGAGGAGGGTTGGTATTAGCAGCAGTGGAGGAGGGTTGGTATTAGCAGCAGTGGAGGAGGGTTGGTATTAGCAGCAGTGGAGGAGGGTTGGTATTAGCAGCAGTGGAGGAGGGTTGGTATTAGCAGCAGCTAGGAGGGTTGGTATTAACAGCAGTGGAGGAGGGTTGCTATTAGCAGCAGTGGAGGACGGTTGGTATTAGCAGCAATGGAAGAGGGTTGATATTATCAGCAGTAGAGGAGGGTTGGTATGAGCAGCAGTGGAGGAAAGTTGGTATTAGCAGCAGTGGAAGAGGGTTGGTATTAGCTGCAGTGAGGAGGGTTGGTATTAGCAGCAGTGAGGAGGGTTGGTATTAGCAGCAATGGAGGAGAGTTGGTATTAGCCGGAGTGGAGGAGGGTTGGTATGAAGGGCAGTAGAGGAGGGTTTGGTATTAGCAGCAGTGGAGGACGGTTGGTATTAGCAGCAGTGAGGAGGGTTGGTATTACCAGCATTGAGGAGTGTTGGTATTAGCAGCAGTGGAGGAGGGTTGGTATTAGCAGCAGTGGAGGAGGGTTGGTATTAGCAGCAGTAGAGGAGGGTTGGTATGAGCAGCAGTAGAGGAGGGTTCTTGGAAGGAACAGCGGAGGAGGGTTGGTATTAGCATCAGTGGAGGACGGTTGGTATTAGCAGCAATGGGAGAGGGTTGGTATTAGCAGCAGTAGAGGAGGGTTGGTATGAGCAGCAGTGGAGGAGGGTTGGTATGTGCAGCAGTCGAGGAGGGTTGGTATGAGCAGCAGTCGAGGAGGGTTTGGTATTAGCAGCAGTGGAGGACGGTTGGTATTAGCGGCAGTGAGGAGGGTTGGTATTATCAGTAGTGGAGGTGGGTTGGTATGAACAGCAATGGGAGAGGGTTGGTTTTAGCAGCAGTGGAGGAGGGTTGGTATTAGCAGCAGTGGAGGAGGGTTGGTATTAGCAGCAGTGGAGGACGGTTGGAATTAGCAGCAATGGAAGAGGGTTGGTGTTAGCAGCAGTGGAGGAGGCTTGGTATGAGCAGCAGTGGAGGAGGATTGGTACTAGCAGCAGTGGAGGAGGGTTGGTATGTGCAGCAGTAGAGGAGGGTTGGTATCTGCGGTAGTAGAGGAGGGTTCCTGGAAGGAACAGTGGAGGAGGGTTGGTATAAGCAGCAGCGGAGGAGGGTTGGTATTAGCAGCAGTGGAGGATGGTTGGTATTAGCAGCAATGGGAGAGGGTTGGTATTAGCAGCAGTAGAGGAGGGTTGGTATGAGCAGCAGTGGAGGAGGGGTGGTACTAGCAGCAGTGGAGGAGGGTTGGTACTAGCAGCAGTGGAGGAGGGTTGGTATCTGCGACAGTAGAGGAGGGTTCCTGGAAGGAACAGTGGAGGAGGGTTGGTATAAGCAGCAGCGGAGGAGGGTTGGTATTAGCAGCAGTGGAGGAGGGTTGGTATGAGCAACAGTGGAGGGGGTTGGTATTAGCAGCAATGGAAGAGGGTTGGTGTTAGCAGCAGCAAGGAGGGTTGGTATTAGCAGCAGTGGAGGAGGGTTGGTATTAGCAGCAGTGGAGGAGGGTTGGTATGAGCAGCAGTGGAGGGTGGTTGGTATTAGCAGCAGTGGAGGACGGTTGGCATTATCAGCAATGGAAGAGGGTTGGTGTTAGCAGCAGTAGAGGAGGGTTGGTATGAGCAGCAGTGGAGGAGGGTTGGTACTAGCAGCAGTGGAGGAGGGTTGGTATGATCAGCAGTGGAGGGGGGTTGGTATTAGCAGCAGTGAGGAGGGTTGGCATTAGCAGCAGTGGAGGAGGGTTGGTATTAGCAGCAGCGAGGAGGGTTGGTATTAGCAGCAGTGGAGAAGGGTTGGCATTTCCAGCAGTAGAGGAGTGTTGGTATTAGCAGCAGCGAGGAGGGTTGGTATTAGCAGCAGTGGAGAAGGGTTGGTATTTCCAGCAGTAGAGGAGTGTTGGTATTAGCAGCAGTGGAGTACGGTTGGTATTAGCAGCAATGGAGGACGGTTGGTATTAGCAGCAATGGAAGATGGTTGGTATTAGCAGCAGTAGAGGAGGGTTGGTATGAGCAGCAGTGGAGGAAAGTTGGTATTAGCAGCAGTGGAGGAGGGTTGGTATTAGCTGCAGTGAGGAGGGTTGGTATTAGCAGCAGTGAGGAGGGTTGGTATTAGCAGCAGTGAGGAGGGTTGGTATTAGCAGCAGTGAGGAGGGTTGGTATTAGCAGCAGTGAGGAGGGTTGGTATTAGCAGCAGTGAGGAGGGTTGGTATTAGCAGTAGTGGAGGAGGGTTGGTATGAGCAGCAATGGGAGAGGGTTGGTATTAGCAGCAGTAGAGGAGGGTTGGTATGAGCAGCAGTCGAGGAGGGTTGGTATGAGCAGCAGTCGAGGAGGGTTTGGTATAAGCAGCAGTGGAGGATGGTTGGTATTAGCAGCAGTGAGGAGGGTTGGTATTATCAGTGGTGGAGGAGGGTTGGTATGAGCAGCAATGGGAGAGGGTTAGTATTAGCAGCAGTGGAGGAGGGTTGGTATTAGCAGAAGTGGAGGAGGGTTGGTATTAGCAGAAGTGGAGGAGGGTTGGTATGAGCAGCAGTGGAGGGGGTTGGTATTAGCAGCAGTGGATGAGGGTTGGTATTAGCTGCAGTGAGGAGGGTTGGTATTAGCAGCAGTGAGGAGGGTTGGTATTAGCAGCAATAGAGGAGGGTTGGTATTAGCAGGAGTGGAGGAGGGTTGGTATTAGCAGCAGTGGAGGAGGGTTGGTATTAGCAGCAGTGAGGAGGGTTGGTATTAGCAGCAATGGAGGAGGGTTGGTATTAGCAGGAGTGGAGGAGGGTTGGTATTAGCAGCAGTGGAGGAGGGTTGGTATTAGCTGCAGTGAGGAGGGTTGGTATTAGCAGTAGTGGAGGAGGGTTGGTATGAGCAGCAGTGGAGGAGGGTTGGTATTAGCAGCAGCGAGGAGTGTTGGTATTAGCAGCAGCGAGGAGGGTTGGTATTAGCAGCAGTGGAGGAGGGTTGGTATTAGCAGCAGTGGAGGAGGGTTGGTATGAGCAGCAGTGGAGGGGGGTTGGTATTAGCAGCAGTGGAGGAGGGTTGGTATTAGCAGCAGTGAGGAGGGTGTGTATTAGCAGCAGTGAGGAGGGTTGGTATTACCAGCAATGGAGGAGGGTTGGTATTAGCAGGAGTGGAGGAGGGTTGGTATGAGGGGCAGTAGAGGAGGGTTTGGTATTAGCAGCAGTGGAGGACAGTTGGTATTAGCAGCAGTGAGGAGGGTTGGTATTAGCAGCAGTGAGGAGGGTTGGTATTAGCAGCAGTGGAGGAGGGTTGGTATTAGCAGTAGCGAGGAGGGTTGGTATTAGCAGGAGTGGAGGAGGGGTGGTATGAGGGGCAGTAGAGTGGGTTTGGTATTAGCAGCAGTGGAGGACGGTTGTTATTAGCAGCAGTGAGGAGGGTTGGTATTAGCAATAGTGGAGGAGGGTTGGTATGAGCAGCAGTGGAGGAGGGTTGGTATTACCAGCAGCGAGGAGGGTTGGTATTACCAGCAGTGGAGGAGGGTTGGCATTAGCAGCAGTGGAGGAGGGTTGGTATTAACAGCAGCGAGGAGGGTTGGTATTAGCAGCAGTGGAGAAGGGTTGGCATTTCCAGCAGTAGAGGAGTGTTGGTATTAGCAGCAGCGAGGAGGGTTGGTATTAGCAGCAGTGGAGAAGGGTTGGTATTTCCAGCAGTAGAGGAGTGTTGGTATTAGCAGCAGTGGAGGACGGTTGGTATTAGCAGCAATGGAGGACGGTTGGTATTAGCAGCAATGGAAGAGGGTTGGTGTTAGCAGCAGTAGAGGAGGGTTGCTATTAGCAGCAGTGGAGGACGGTTGGTATTAGCAGCAATGGAAGATGGTTGGTATTAGCAGCAGTGAGGAGGGTTGGTATTATCAGTGGTGGAGGAGGGTTGGTATGAGCAGCAATGGGAGAGGGTTAGTATTAGCAGCAGTGGAGGAGGGTTGGTATTAGCAGAAGTGGAGGAGGGTTGGTATTAGCAGAAGTGGAGGAGGGTTGGTATGAGCAGCAGTGGAGGGGGTTGGTATTAGCAGCAGTGGATGAGGGTTGGTATTAGCTGCAGTGAGGAGGGTTGGTATTAGCAGCAGTGAGGAGGGTTGGTATTAGCAGCAATAGAGGAGGGTTGGTATTAGCAGGAGTGGAGGAGGGTTGGTATTAGCAGCAGTGGAGGAGGGTTGGTATTAGCAGCAGTGAGGAGGGTTGGTATTAGCAGCAATGGAGGAGGGTTGGTATGAGCAGCAGTGGAGGAAAGTTGGTATTAGCAGCAGTGGAGGAGGGTTGGTATTAGCTGCAGTGAGGAGGGTTGGTATTAGCAGCAGTGAGGAGGGTTGGTATTAGCAGCAGTGAGGAGGGTTGGTATTAGCAGCAGTGAGGAGGGTTGGTATTAGCAGCAGTGAGGAGGGTTGGTATTAGCAGCAGTGAGGAGGGTTGGTATTAGCAGTAGTGGAGGAGGGTTGGTATGAGCAGCAATGGGAGAGGGTTGGTATTAGCAGCAGTAGAGGAGGGTTGGTATGAGCAGCAGTCGAGGAGGGTTGGTATGAGCAGCAGTCGAGGAGGGTTTGGTATAAGCAGCAGTGGAGGATGGTTGGTATTAGCAGCAGTGAGGAGGGTTGGTATTATCAGTGGTGGAGGAGGGTTGGTATGAGCAGCAATGGGAGAGGGTTAGTATTAGCAGCAGTGGAGGAGGGTTGGTATTAGCAGAAGTGGAGGAGGGTTGGTATTAGCAGAAGTGGAGGAGGGTTGGTATGAGCAGCAGTGGAGGGGGTTGGTATTAGCAGCAGTGGATGAGGGTTGGTATTAGCTGCAGTGAGGAGGGTTGGTATTAGCAGCAGTGAGGAGGGTTGGTATTAGCAGCAATAGAGGAGGGTTGGTATTAGCAGGAGTGGAGGAGGGTTGGTATTAGCAGCAGTGGAGGAGGGTTGGTATTAGCAGCAGTGAGGAGGGTTGGTATTAGCAGCAATGGAGGAGGGTTGGTATTAGCAGGAGTGGAGGAGGGTTGGTATTAGCAGCAGTGGAGGAGGGTTGGTATTAGCTGCAGTGAGGAGGGTTGGTATTAGCAGTAGTGGAGGAGGGTTGGTATGAGCAGCAGTGGAGGAGGGTTGGTATTAGCAGCAGCGAGGAGGGTTGGTATTAGCAGCAGCGAGGAGGGTTGGTATTAGCAGCAGTGGAGGAGGGTTGGTATTAGCAGCAGTGGAGGAGGGTTGGTATGAGCAGCAGTGGAGGGGGGTTGGTATTAGCAGCAGTGGAGGAGGGTTGGTATTAGCAGCAGTGAGGAGGGTGTGTATTAGCAGCAGTGAGGAGGGTTGGTATTACCAGCAATGGAGGAGGGTTGGTATTAGCAGGAGTGGAGGAGGGTTGGTATGAGGGGCAGTAGAGGAGGGTTTGGTATTAGCAGCAGTGGAGGACAGTTGGTATTAGCAGCAGTGAGGAGGGTTGGTATTAGCAGCAGTGAGGAGGGTTGGTATTAGCAGCAGTGGAGGAGGGTTGGTATTAGCAGTAGCGAGGAGGGTTGGTATTAGCAGGAGTGGAGGAGGGGTGGTATGAGGGGCAGTAGAGGAGGGTTTGGTATTAGCAGCAGTGGAGGACGGTTGGTATTAGCAGCAGTGAGGAGGGTTGGTATTAGCAATAGTGGAGGAGGGTTGGTATGAGCAGCAGTGAAGGAGGGTTGGTATTACCAGCAGCGAGGAGGGTTGGTATTACCAGCAGTGGAGGAGGGTTGGTATTAGCAGCAGTGGAGGAGGGTTGGTATGAGCAGCAGTGGAGGGGGGTTGGTATTAGCAGCAGTGGAGGAGGGTTGGTATTAGCTGCAGTGAGGAGGGTGTGTATTAGCAGCAGTGAGGAGGGTTGGTATTACCAGCAATGGAGGAGGGTTGGTATTAGCAGGAGTGGAGGAGGGTTGGTATGAGGGGCAGTAGAGGAGGGTTTGGTATTAGCAGCAGTGGAGGACAGTTGGTATTAGCAGCAGTGAGGAGGGTTGGTATTAGCAGCAGTGAGGACGGTTGGTATTAGCAGCAGTGGAGGAGGGTTGGTATTAGCAGCAGCGAGGAGGGTTGGTATTAGCAGCAGTGGAGAAGGGTTGGTATGATCAGCAGTAGAGGAGTGTTGGTATTAGCAGCAGTGGAGGACGGTTGGAATTAGCAGCAATGGGAGAGGGTTAGTATTAGCAGCAGTGGAGGAGGGTTGGTATTAGCAGAAGTGGAGGAGGGTTGGTATTAGCAGAAGTGGAGGAGGGTTGGTATGAGCAGCAGTGGAGGGGGTTGGTATTAGCAGCAGTGGATGAGGGTTGGTATTAGCTGCAGTGAGGAGGGTTGGTATTAGCAGCAGTGAGGAGGGTTGGTATTAGCAGCAATAGAGGAGGGTTGGTATTAGCAGGAGTGGAGGAGGGTTGGTATTAGCAGCAGTGGAGGAGGGTTGGTATTAGCAGCAGTGAGGAGGGTTGGTATTAGCAGCAATGGAGGAGGGTTGGTATTAGCAGGAGTGGAGGAGGGTTGGTATTAGCAGCAGTGGAGGAGGGTTGGTATTAGCTGCAGTGAGGAGGGTTGGTATTAGCAGTAGTGGAGGAGGGTTGGTATGAGCAGCAGTGGAGGAGGGTTGGTATTAGCAGCAGCGAGGAGGGTTGGTATTAGCAGCAGCGAGGAGGGTTGGTATTAGCAGCAGTGGAGGAGGGTTGGTATTAGCAGCAGTGGAGGAGGGTTGGTATGAGCAGCAGTGGAGGGGGGTTGGTATTAGCAGCAGTGGAGGAGGGTTGGTATTAGCAGCAGTGAGGAGGGTGTGTATTAGCAGCAGTGAGGAGGGTTGGTATTACCAGCAATGGAGGAGGGTTGGTATTAGCAGGAGTGGAGGAGGGTTGGTATGAGGGGCAGTAGAGGAGGGTTTGGTATTAGCAGCAGTGGAGGACAGTTGGTATTAGCAGCAGTGAGGAGGGTTGGTATTAGCAGCAGTGAGGAGGGTTGGTATTAGCAGCAGTGGAGGAGGGTTGGTATTAGCAGTAGCGAGGAGGGTTGGTATTAGCAGGAGTGGAGGAGGGGTGGTATGAGGGGCAGTAGAGGAGGGTTTGGTATTAGCAGCAGTGGAGGACGGTTGGTATTAGCAGCAGTGAGGAGGGTTGGTATTAGCAATAGTGGAGGAGGGTTGGTATGAGCAGCAGTGAAGGAGGGTTGGTATTACCAGCAGCGAGGAGGGTTGGTATTACCAGCAGTGGAGGAGGGTTGGTATTAGCAGCAGTGGAGGAGGGTTGGTATGAGCAGCAGTGGAGGGGGGTTGGTGTTAGCAGCAGTGGAGGAGGGTTGGTATTAGCTGCAGTGAGGAGGGTGTGTATTAGCAGCAGTGAGGAGGGTTGGTATTACCAGCAATGGAGGAGGGTTGGTATTAGCAGTTGTGGAGGAGGGTTGGTATGAGGGGCAGTAGAGGAGGGTTTGGTATTAGCAGCAGTGGAGGACAGTTGGTATTAGCAGCAGTGAGGAGGGTTGGTATTAGCAGCAGTGAGGACGGTTGGTATTAGCAGCAGTGGAGGAGGGTTGGTATTAGCAGCAGCGAGGAGGGTTGGTATTAGCAGCAGTGGAGAAGGGTTGGTATGATCAGCAGTAGAGGAGTGTTGGTATTAGCAGCAGTGGAGGACGGTTGGAATTAGCAGCAATGGAAGAGGGTTGGTGTTAGCAGCAGTAGAGGAGGCTTGGTATGAGCAGCAGTGGAGGAGGGTTGGTACTAGCAGCAGTGGAGGAGGGTTGGTATGTGCAGCAGTAGAGGAGGGTTGGTATCTGCGGTAGTAGAGGAGGGTTCCTGGAAGGAACAGTGGAGGAGGGTTGGTATAAGCAGCAGCGGAGGAGGGTTGGTATTAGCAGCAGTGGAGGATGGTTGGTATTAGCAGCAATGGGAGAGGGTTGGTATTAGCAGCAGTAGAGGAGGGTTGGTATGAGCAGCAGTGGAGGAGGGGTGGTACTAGCAGCAGTGGAGGAGGGTTGGTACTAGCAGCAGTGGAGGAGGGTTGGTATCTGCGACAGTAGAGGAGGGTTCCTGGAAGGAACAGTGGAGGAGGGTTGGTATAAGCAGCAGCGGAGGAGGGTTGGTATTAGTAGCAGTGGAGGAGGGTTGGTATGAGCAACAGTGGAGGGGGTTGGTATTAGCAGCAATGGAAGAGGGTTGGTGTTAGCAGCAGCAGAGGAGGGTTGGTATGAGCAGCAGGGGAGGAGGGTTGGTACTAGCAGCAGTGGAGGAGGGTTGGTATGATCAGCAGTGGAGGGGGGTTGGTATTAGCAGCAGTGAGGAGGGTTGGTATTAGCAGCAGTGGAGGAGGGTTGGTATTAACAGCAGCGAGGAGGGTTGGTATTAGCAGCAGTGGAGAAGGGTTGGTATTTCCAGCAGTAGAGGAGTGTTGGTATTAGCAGCAGCGAGGAGGGTTGGTATTAGCAGCAGTGGAGAAGGGTTGGTATTTCCAGCAGTAGAGGAGTGTTGGTATTAGCAGCAGTGGAGGACGGTTGGTATTAGCAGCAATGGAAGAGGGTTGGTGTTAGCAGCAGTGGAGGAGGGTTGGTATTAGCAGCAGTGGAGGAGGGTTGGTATGAGCAACAGTGGAGGGGGTTGGTATTAGCAGCAGTGGATGAGGGTTGGTATTAGCTGTAGTGAGGAGGGTTGGTATTAGCAGCAGTGAGGATGGTTGGTATTAGCAGCAATGGGAGAGTGTTGGTATTAGCAGCAGTAGAGGAGGGTTGGTATGAGCAGCAGTGGAGGAGTGTTGGTATGAGCAGCAGTCGAGGTGGGTTGGTATTAGCAGCAGTGGAGGAGGCTTGATAGGTGCAGCAGTAGAGGAGGGTTGGTATGTGTGACAGTATAGGAGGGTTCTTAGAAGGAACAGTGGAGGAGGGTTGTTATTACCAGCAGTGAGGAGGGTTGGTATTAGCAGCAGTAGAGGACGGTTGGTATTAGCAGCAGTAGAGGAGGGTTGGTATTAGCAGCAGTGGAGGAGGGTTGGTATTAGCAGCTCTGGAGGAGGGTTGGTATTAGCAGCAGTGGAGGAGGGTTGGTATTAGTGGCAGTGGTGGAGGGTTGGTTTTAGTGGCAGTAGAGGAGGGTTCCTGGAAGGAACCGTGGAGGTGGGTTGGTATTAGCAGCAGTACAGGAGGGTTGGTATTAGCAGCAGTGGAGGAGGGTTGGTAGGTGCAGCAGTAGACGAGGATTGGTATGCGTGGCAGTAGAGGAGGGGTGGTATTAGTGGCAGCGAGGAGGGTTGGTATTAGCAGCAGTGGAGGAGGGTTGCTGTTATCAGCAGTCGAGGACAGTTGGTATTAGCAGCAATGGAAGAGGGTTGGTATTAGCAGCAGTAGAGGAGGGTTGGTATGAGCAGCAGTGGAGGAAAGTTGGTATTAGCAGCAGTGGAGGAGGGTTGGTATTAGCTGCAGTGAGGAGGGTTGGTATTAGCAGCAGTGAACAGGGTTGGTATTAGCAGCAATGGAGGAGGGTTGGTATTAGCCGGAGTGGAGGAGGGTTGGTATGAAGGGCAGTAGAGGAGGGTTTGGTATTAGCAGCAGTGGAGGACGGTTGGTATTAGCAGCAGTGAGGAGGGTTGGTATTACCAGCATTGAGGAGTGTTGGTATTAGCAGCAGTGGAGGAGGGTTGGTATTAGCAGCAGTGGAGGAGGGTTGGTATTAGCAGCAGCGAGGAGGGTTGGTATTAGCAGCAGTGGAGGAGGGTTGGTAGTAGCAGCAGTGGAGGAGGGTTGGTATTAGCAGCAGTGGAGGAGGGTTGGTATTAGCAGCAGTGGAGGAGGGTTGGTATTAGCAGCAGCTAGGAGGGTTGGTATTAACAGCAGTGGAGGAGGGTTGCTATTAGCAGCAGTGGAGGACGGTTGGTATTAGCAGCAATGGAAGAGGGTTGATATTATCAGCAGTAGAGGAGGGTTGGTATGAGCAGCAGTGGAGGAAAGTTGGTATTAGCAGCAGTGGAAGAGGGTTGGTATTAGCTGCAGTGAGGAGGGTTGGTATTAGCAGCTGTGAGGAGGGTTGGTATTAGCAGCAATGGAGGAGAGTTGGTATTAGCCGGAGTGGAGGAGGGTTGGTATGAAGGGCAGTAGAGGAGGGTTTGGTATTAGCAGCAGTGGAGGACGGTTGGTATTAGCAGCAGTGAGGAGGGTTGGTATTACCAGCATTGAGGAGTGTTGGTATTAGCAGCAGTGGAGGAGGGTTGGTATTAGCAGCAGTGGAGGAGGGTTGCTATTAGCAGCAGTAGAGGAGGGTTGGTATGAGCAGCAGTAGAGGAGGGTTCTTGGAAGGAACAGCGGAGGAGGGTTGGTATTAGCATCAGTGGAGGACGGTTGGTATTAGCAGCAATGGGAGAGGGTTGGTATTAGCAGCAGTAGAGGAGGGTTGGTATGAGCAGCAGTGGAGGAGGGTTGGTATTAGCAGCAGTGGAGGAGGGTTGGTATGAGCAACAGTGGAGGGGGTTGGTATTAGCAGCAATGGAAGAGGGTTGGTGTTAGCAGCAGCAGAGGAGGGTTGGTATGAGCAGCAGTGGAGGAGGGTTGGTACTAGCAGCAGTGGAGGAGGGTTGGTATGATCAGCAGTGGAGGGGGGTTGGTATTAGCAGCAGTGAGGAGGGTTGGTATTAGCAGCAGTGGAGGAGGGTTGGTATTAGCAGCAGCGAGGAGGGTTGGTATTAGCAGCAGTGGAGAAGGGTTGGTATTTCCAGCAGTAGAGGAGTGTTGGTATTAGCAGCAGTGGAGAAGGGTTGGTATTTCCAGCAGTAGAGGAGTGTTGGTATTAGCAGCAGTGGAGGACGGTTGGCACTAGCAGCAGTGGAGGAGGGTTGGTACTAGCAGCAGTGGAGGAGGGTTGGTATGTGCAGCAGTAGAGGAGGGTTGGTATCTGCGGCAGTAGAGGAGGGTTCTTGGAAGGAACAGCGGAGGAGGGTTGGTATTAGCATCAGTGGAGGACGGTTGGTATTAGCAGCAGTGGAGGAGGGTTGGTATGAGCAACAGTGGAGGGGGTTGGTATTAGCAGCAATGGAAGAGGGTTGGTGTTAGCAGCAGCAGAGGAGGGTTGGTATGAGCAGCAGTGGAGGAGGGTTGGTACTAGCAGCAGTGGAGGAGGGTTGGTACGAGCAGCAGTGGAGGAGGGTTGGTATGAGCAGCAGTGGAGGAGGGTTGGTATTAGCAGCAGTGGAGGAGGGTTGGTATTAGCAGCAGCGAGGAGGGTTGGTATTAGCAGCAGTGGAGAAGGGTTGGTATTTCCAGCAGTAGAGGAGTGTTAGTATTAGCAGCAGTGGAGGACGGTTAGCACTAGCAGCAATGGAAGAGGGTTGGTGTTAGCAGCAGTAGAGGAAGGTTGGTATGAGCAGCAGTGGAGGAGGGTTGGTACTAGCAGCAGTGGAGGAGGGTTGGTATGTGCAGCAGTAGAGGAGGGTTGGTATCTGCGGCAGTAGAGGAGGGTTCTTGGAAGGAACAGCGGAGGAGGGTTGGTATTAGCATCAGTGGAGGACGGTTGGTATTAGCAGCAATGGGAGAGGGTTGGTATTAGCAGCAGTAGAGGAGGGTTGGTATGAGCAGCAGTGGAGGAGGGTTGGTATGTGCAGCAGTCGAGGAGGGTTGGTATGAGCAGCAGTCGAGGAGGGTTTGGTATTAGCAGCAGTGGAGGACGGTTGGTATTAGCAGCAGTGGGGAGGGTTGGTATTATCAGTAGTGGAGGTGGGTTGGTATGAACAGCAATTGGAGAGGGTTGGTTTTAGCAGCAGTGGAGGAGGGTTGGTATTAGCAGCAGTGGAGGAGGGTTGGTATTAGCAGCAGTGAGGGACGGTTGGAATTAGCAGCAATGGAAGAGGGTTGGTGTTAGCAGCAGTAGAGGAGGCTTGGTATGAGCAGCAGTGGAGGAGGGTTGGTACTAGCAGCAGTGGAGGAGGGTTGGTATGTGCAGCAGTAGAGGAGGGTTGGTATCTGCGGTAGTAGAGGAGGGTTCCTGGAAGGAACAGTGGAGGAGGGTTGGTATAAGCAGCAGCGGAGGAGGGTTGGTATTATCAGCAGTGGAGGATGGTTGGTATTAGCAGCAATGGGAGAGGGTTGGTATTAGCAGCAGTAGAGGAGGGTTGGTATGAGCAGCAGTGGAGGAGGGGTGGTACTAGCAGCAGTGGAGGAGGGTTGGTACTAGCAGCAGTGGAGGAGGGTTGGTATCTGCGACAGTAGAGGAGGGTTCCTGGAAGGAACAGTGGAGGAGGGTTGGTATAAGCAGCAGCGGAGGAGGGTTGGTATTCGCAGCAGTGGAGGAGGGTTGGTATGAGCAACAGTGGAGGGGGTTGGTATTAGCAGCAATGGAAGAGGGTTGGTGTTAGCAGCAGCAGAGGAGGGTTGGTATGAGCAGCAGTGGAGGAGGGTTGGTACTAGCAGCAGTGGAGGAGGGTTGGTATGATCAGCAGTGGAGGGGGGTTGGTATTAGCAGCAGTGAGGAGGGTTGGTATTAGCAGCAGTGGAGGAGGGTTGGTATTAGCAGCAGCGAGGAGGGTTGGTATTAGCAGCAGTGGAGAAGGGTTGGTATTTCCAGCAGTAGAGGAGTGTTGGTATTAGCAGCAGCGAGGAGGGTTGGTATAAGCAGCAGTGGAGAAGGGTTGGTATTTCCAGCAGTAGAGGAGTGTTGGTATTAGCAGCAGTGGAGGACGGTTGGTATTAGCAGCAATGGAAGAGGGTTGGTGTTAGCAGCAGTGGAGGAGGGTTGGTATTAGCAGCAGTGGAGGAGGGTTGGTATGAGCAACAGTGGAGGGGGTTGGTATTAGCAGCAGCGGATGAGGGTTGGTATTAGCTGTAGTGAGGAGGGTTGGTATTAGCAGCAGTGAGGATGGTTGGTATTAGCAGCAATGGGAGAGGGTTGGTATTAGCAGCAGTAGAGGAGGGTTGGTATTACCAGCAATGGAGGAGGGTTGGTATTAGCAGGAGTGGAGGAGGGTTGGTATGAGGGGCAGTAGAGGAGGGTTTGGTATTAGCAGCAGTGGAGGACAGTTGGTATTAGCAGCAGTGAGGAGGGTTGGTATTAGCAGCAGTGAGGAGGGTTGGTATTAGCAGCAGTGGAGGAGGGTTGGTATTAGCAGTAGCGAGGAGGGTTGGTATTAGCAGGAGTGGAGGAGGGGTGGTATGAGGGGCAGTAGAGGAGGGTTTGGTATTAGCAGCAGTGGAGGACGGTTGGTATTAGCAGCAGTGAGGAGGGTTGGTATTAGCAATAGTGGAGGAGGGTTGGTATGAGCAGCAGTGAAGGAGGGTTGGTATTACCAGCAGCGAGGAGGGTTGGTATTACCAGCAGTGGAGGAGGGTTGGTATTAGCAGCAGTGGAGGAGGGTTGGTATGAGCAGCAGTGGAGGGGGGTTGGTGTTAGCAGCAGTGGAGGAGGGTTGGTATTAGCTGCAGTGAGGAGGGTGTGTATTAGCAGCAGTGAGGAGGGTTGGTATTACCAGCAATGGAGGAGGGTTGGTATTAGCAGGAGTGGAGGAGGGTTGGTATGAGGGGCAGTAGAGGAGGGTTTGGTATTAGCAGCAGTGGAGGACAGTTGGTATTAGCAGCAGTGAGGAGGGTTGGTATTAGCAGCAGTGAGGACGGTTGGTATTAGCAGCAGTGGAGGAGGGTTGGTATTAGCAGCAGCGAGGAGGGTTGGTATTAGCAGCAGTGGAGAAGGGTTGGTATGATCAGCAGTAGAGGAGTGTTGGTATTAGCAGCAGTGGAGGACGGTTGGAATTAGCAGCAATGGAAGAGGGTTGGTGTTAGCAGCAGTAGAGGAGGCTTGGTATGAGCAGCAGTGGAGGAGGGTTGGTACTAGCAGCAGTGGAGGAGGGTTGGTATGTGCAGCAGTAGAGGAGGGTTGGTATCTGCGGTAGTAGAGGAGGGTTCCTGGAAGGAACAGTGGAGGAGGGTTGGTATAAGCAGCAGCGGAGGAGGGTTGGTATTAGCAGCAGTGGAGGATGGTTGGTATTAGCAGCAATGGGAGAGGGTTGGTATTAGCAGCAGTAGAGGAGGGTTGGTATGAGCAGCAGTGGAGGAGGGGTGGTACTAGCAGCAGTGGAGGAGGGTTGGTACTAGCAGCAGTGGAGGAGGGTTGGTATCTGCGACAGTAGAGGAGGGTTCCTGGAAGGAACAGTGGAGGAGGGTTGGTATAAGCAGCAGCGGAGGAGGGTTGGTATTAGTAGCAGTGGAGGAGGGTTGGTATGAGCAACAGTGGAGGGGGTTGGTATTAGCAGCAATGGAAGAGGGTTGGTGTTAGCAGCAGCAGAGGAGGGTTGGTATGAGCAGCAGGGGAGGAGGGTTGGTACTAGCAGCAGTGGAGGAGGGTTGGTATGATCAGCAGTGGAGGGGGGTTGGTATTAGCAGCAGTGAGGAGGGTTGGTATTAGCAGCAGTGGAGGAGGGTTGGTATTAACAGCAGCGAGGAGGGTTGGTATTAGCAGCAGTGGAGAAGGGTTGGTATTTCCAGCAGTAGAGGAGTGTTGGTATTAGCAGCAGCGAGGAGGGTTGGTATTAGCAGCAGTGGAGAAGGGTTGGTATTTCCAGCAGTAGAGGAGTGTTGGTATTAGCAGCAGTGGAGGACGGTTGGTATTAGCAGCAATGGAAGAGGGTTGGTGTTAGCAGCAGTGGAGGAGGGTTGGTATTAGCAGCAGTGGAGGAGGGTTGGTATGAGCAACAGTGGAGGGGGTTGGTATTAGCAGCAGTGGATGAGGGTTGGTATTAGCTGTAGTGAGGAGGGTTGGTATTAGCAGCAGTGAGGATGGTTGGTATTAGCAGCAATGGGAGAGTGTTGGTATTAGCAGCAGTAGAGGAGGGTTGGTATGAGCAGCAGTGGAGGAGTGTTGGTATGAGCAGCAGTCGAGGTGGGTTGGTATTAGCAGCAGTGGAGGAGGCTTGATAGGTGCAGCAGTAGAGGAGGGTTGGTATGTGTGACAGTATAGGAGGGTTCTTAGAAGGAACAGTGGAGGAGGGTTGTTATTACCAGCAGTGAGGAGGGTTGGTATTAGCAGCAGTAGAGGACGGTTGGTATTAGCAGCAGTAGAGGAGGGTTGGTATTAGCAGCAGTGGAGGAGGGTTGGTATTAGCAGCTCTGGAGGAGGGTTGGTATTAGCAGCAGTGGAGGAGGGTTGGTATTAGTGGCAGTGGTGGAGGGTTGGTTTTAGTGGCAGTAGAGGAGGGTTCCTGGAAGGAACCGTGGAGGTGGGTTGGTATTAGCAGCAGTACAGGAGGGTTGGTATTAGCAGCAGTGGAGGAGGGTTGGTATTAGTGGCAGTGGTGGAGGGTTGGTTTTAGTGGCAGTAGAGGAGGGTTCCTGGAAGGAACCGTGGAGGTGGGTTGGTATTAGCAGCAGTACAGGAGGGTTGGTATTAGCAGCAGTGGAGGAGGGTTGGTAGGTGCAGCAGTAGACGAGGATTGGTATGCGTGGCAGTAGAGGAGGGGTGGTATTAGTGGCAGCGAGGAGGGTTGGTATTAGCAGCAGTGGAGGAGGGTTGCTATTATCAGCAGTGGAGGACAGTTGGTATTAGCAGCAGTAAGGAGTGTTTGTATTAGCAGCAGTGAGGAGGGTTGGTATTAGCAGCAGTGGAGGAGGGTTGGTATTAGCAGCAGCGAGGAGGGTTGGTATTAGCAGCAGTTTAGAAGGGTTGGTATTTCCAGCAGTAGAGGAGTGTTTGTATTAGCAGCAGTGGAGGACGGTTGGTATTAGCAGCAGTAGAGGAGGGTTGGTAGGAGCAGCAGTGGAGGAGGGTTGGTACTAGCAGCAGTGGAGGAGGGTTGGTATGTGCAGCAGTAGAGGAGGGTTGGTATCTGCGGCAGTAGAGGAGGGTTCTTGGAAGGAACAGTGGAGGAGGGTTGGTATAAGCAGCAGCGGAGGAGGGTTGGTATTAGCAGCAGTGGAGGATGGTTGGTATTAGCAGCAATGGGAGAGGGTTGGTATTAGCAGCAGTAGAGGAGGGTTGGTATGAGCAGCAGTGGAGGAGGGGTGGTACTAGCAGCAGTGGAGGAGGGTTGGTACTAGCAGCAGTGGAGGAGGGTTGGTATCTGCGACAGTAGAGGAGGGTTCCTGGAAGGAACAGTGGAGGACAGTTGGTATTAGCAGCAATGGAAGAGGGTTGGTATTAGCAGCAGTAGAGGAGGGTTGGTATGAGCAGCAGTGGAGGAAAGTTGGTATTAGCAGCAGTGGGGGAGGGTTGGTATTAGCTGCAGTGAGGAGGGTTGGTATTAGCAGCAGTGAACAGGGTTGGTATTAGCAGCAATGGAGGAGGGTTGGTATTAGCCGGAGTGGAGGAGGGTTGGTATGAAGGGCAGTAGAGGAGGGTTTGGTATGAGCAGCAGTGGAGGACGGTTGGTATTAGCAGCAGTGAGGAGGGTTGGTATTACTAGCATTGAGGAGTGTTGGTATTAGCAGCAGTGGAGGAGGGTTGGTATTAGCAGCAGTGGAGGAGGGTTGGTATTAGCAGCAGCGAGGAGGGTTGGTATTAGCAGCAGTGGAGGAGGGTTGGTATTAGCAGCAGTGGAGGAGGGTTGGTATTAGCAGCAGTAGAGGAGGGTTGGTATTAGCAGCAGTGGAGGAGGGTTGGTATTAGCAGCAGCTAGGAGGGTTGGTATTAACAGCAGTGGAGGAGGGTTGCTATTAGCAGCAGTGGAGGACGGTTGGTATTAGCAGCAATGGAAGAGGGTTGATATTATCAGCAGTAGAGGAGGGTTGGTATGAGCAGCAGTGGAGGAAAGTTGGTATTAGCAGCAGTGGAAGAGGGTTGGTATTAGCTGCAGTGAGGAGGGTTGGTATTAGCAGCAGTGAGGAGGGTTGGTATTAGCAGCAATGGAGGAGAGTTGGTATTAGCCGGAGTGGAGGAGGGTTGGTATGAAGGGCAGTAGAGGAGGGTTTGGTATTAGCAGCAGTGGAGGACGGTTGGTATTAGCAGCAGTGAGGAGGGTTGGTATTACCAGCATTGAGGAGTGTTGGTATTAGCAGCAGTGGAGGAGGGTTGGTATTAGCAGCAGTGGAGGAGGGTTGGTATTAGCAGCAGTAGAGGAGGGTTGGTATGAGCAGCAGTCGAGGAGGGTTGGTATGAGCAGCAGTCGAGGAGGGTTTGGTATTAGCAGCAGTGGAGGACGGTTGGTATTAGCAGCAGTGAGGAGGGTTGGTATTATCAGTAGTGGAGGTGGGTTGGTATGAACAGCAATGGGAGAGGGTTGGTTTTAGCAGCAATGGAGGAGGGTTGGTATTAGCAGCAGTGGAGGAGGGTTGGTATGAGCAACAGTGGAGGGGGTTGGTATTAGCAGCAGTGGATGAGGGTTGGTATTAGCTGTAGTGAGGAGGGTTGGTATTAGCAGCAGTGAGGAGGGTTGGTATTAGCAGCAATGGAGGAGGGTTGGTATTAGCAGGAGTGGAGGAGGGTTGGTATGAGGGGCAGTAGAGGAGGGTTTGGCATTAGCAGCAGTGGAGGAGGGTTGGTATGAGCAGCAGTGGAGGAGGGTTGGTATTTGCAGCAGTGGAGGAGGGTTGGTATGAGCAGCAGTGGAGGAGGGTTGGTATTTGCAGCAGTGGAGGAGGGTTGGTATTAGCAGCAGTGGAGGAGGGTTGGTATTAGCAGCAGCGAGGAGGGTTGGTATTAGCAGCAGTGGAGAAGGGTTGGTATTTCCAGCAGTAGAGGAGTGTTGGTATTAGCAGCAGTGGAGGACGGTTGGCACTAGCAGCAATGGAAGAGGGTTGGTGTTAGCAGCAGTAGAGGAAGGTTGGTATGAGCAGCAGTGGAGGAGGGTTGGTACTAGCAGCAGTGGAGGAGGGTTGGTATGTGCAGCAGTAGAGGAGGGTTGGTATCTGCGGCAGTAGAGGAGGGTTCTTGGAAGGAACAGCGGAGGAGGGTTGGTATTAGCATCAGTGGAGGACGGTTGGTATTAGCAGCAATGGGAGAGGGTTGGTATTAGCAGCAGTAGAGGAGGGTTGGTATGAGCAGCAGTGGAGGAGGGTTGGTATGTGCAGCAGTAGAGGAGAATTGGTATGCGTGGCAGTAGAGGAGGGTTGGTATTAGTGGCAGTAGAGGAGGATTGGTATTATTAGCAGTAGAGGAGGGTTGGTACTTGCAGCAGTAGAGGAGGGTTGGTATTAGCAGCAGTGGAGGAGCGTTGTTATTAGCAGCAATGGAGGAGAGTTGGTATTTTCAGCAGTAGAGGAAGGTTGGTATGAGCAGCAGTGGGGGAGGGTTGGTATTAGCAGCAGTGGAGGAGGGTTGGTATTAGCAGCAGTAGAGGAGGGTTGGTATGAGCAGCAGTCGAGGAGGGTAGGGATTAGCAGCAGTGTAGGAGGGTTGGTATTAGCAGCAGTATAGGAGGGTTGGTATTAGCAGCAGTGGAGGAGGGTTGATATGAGCAGCAGTGGAAGATGGTTGGTATTAGCAGCAGTGGAGGAGGGTCGGTATTAGCAGCAGTGGAGGAGGGTTGGTATTAGCAGCAGTGGAGGAGGGTTGTATTAGCAGCAGTGGAGGGGGTTGGTATTAGCAGCAGTGGAGGAGGGTTGGTATGAGCAGCAGTGGAGGAGGGTTGGTATGAGCAGCAGTGGAGGAGGGTTGGTATGAGCAGCAGTGGAGGAGGGTTGGTATTAGCAGCAGTAGAGGGGGGTTGGTATGTGCAGCAGTAGAGGGGGGTTCTTAGAAGGAATAGTGGAAGAGGGTTGGTATTAGCAGCAGTGGAGGAAGGTTGGTATTAGTGGCAGTAGTGTAGGGTTCCTAGAAGGAACAGTGGAGGAGGGTTGGTATTAGCAACACTGTAGGACGGTTGGTATTAGCAGCAGTGGAGGAGGGTTGGCATTAGCATCAGTGAGGAGGGTTGGTATGTGCGGTAGTAGAGGAGGGTTGGTATTAGCAGCAGTGGAGGTGGGTTGGTATTTTACAGCAGTGAGGAGGGTTGGTGTTAGCAGCAGTGGAGGAGGGTTGGTATTAGCAGCAGCGAGGAGGGTTAGTTTTAGCAGCAGTGGAGGAGGGTTGGTATTAGCAGCAGTGGAGGAGGGTTGGTATTAGCAGCAGTAGAGGGGGGTTGGTATGTGCAGCAGTAGAGGGGGGTTCTTAGAAGGAATAGTGGAAGAGGGTTGGTATTAGCAGCAGTGGAGGAAGGTTGGTATTAGTGGCAGTAGTGTAGGGTTCCTAGAAGGAACAGTGGAGGAGGGTTGGTATTAGCAGCACTGTAGGACGGTTGGTATTAGCAGCAGTGGAGGAGGGTTGGCATTAACATCAGTGAGGAGGGTTGGTATGTGCGGTAGTAGAGGAGGGTTGGTATTAGCAGCAGTGGAGGTGGGTTGGTATTTTACAGCAGTGAGGAGGGTTGGTGTTAGCAGCAGTGGAGGAGGGTTGGTATTAGCAGCAGCGAGGAGGGTTAGTTTTAGCAGCAGTGGAGGAGGGTTGGTATTAGCAGCAGTGAGGAGGGTTGGTATTAGCAGCAGTGGAGGAGGGTTGGTATTATCAGCAGTGAGGAGGGTTGGTATTAGCAGCAGCGAGGAGGGTTGGAATGGGTTTGTATTAGCAGCAGTGGAGGAGGGTTGGTATTAGCAGCAGTGGAGGAGGGTTGGTATTAGCAGCAGTAGAGGCGGGTTGGTATGAACAGCAGTGAAGGAGGGTTGGTATTAGCACTAGTGGAGGAGGGTTGGTATGGGCAGCAGTAGAGGACGGTTGGTATGTGCGGTAGTAGAGGAAGGTTCTTAGAAGAACAGTGGAGGAGGGTTGTTATTAACAGCAGTGAGGAGTGTTGTTATTAGCAGCAGTGGAGGAACGTTGTTATTAGCAGCAGTGGAGGAGGGTTTGTATTAGCACCAGTGGAGGAGGGTTGGTATGGGCAGCAGTGGATGAGGGTTGGTATTAGCTGCAGTGAGGAGGGTTGGTATTAGCAGCAGTGAGGAGGGTTGGTATTAGCAGCAATGGAGGAGGGTTGGTATTAGCAAGAGTGGAGGAGGGTTGGTATGAGGGGCAGTAGAGGAGGGTTTGGTATTAGCAGCAGTGAGGAGGGTTGGTATCAGCAGCAGTGAGGAGGGTTGGTATTAGCAGCAGTGGAGGAGGGTTGGTATTAGCAGCAGCGAGGAGGGTTGGTATTAGCAGCAGTGAAGAAGGGTTGGTATTTCCAGCAGTAGAGGAGTGTTGGTATTAGCAGCAGTGGAGGACGGTTGGCATCTAGCAGCAATGGAAGAGGGTTGGTGTTAGCAGCAGTAGAGGAGGATTGGTATGAGCAGCAGTGGAGGAGGGTTGGTACTAGCAGCAGTGGAGGAGGGTTGGTATGTGCAGCAGTAGAGGAGGGTTGGTATCTGCGGCAGTAGAGGAGGGTTCTTGGAAGGAACTGCGGAGGAGGGTTGGTATTAGCATCAGTGGAGGACGGTTGGTATTAGCAGCAATGGGAGAGGGTTGGTATTAGCAGCAGTAGAGGAGGGTTGGAATGAGCAGCAGTGGAGGAGGGTTGGTATGTGCAGCAGTAGAGGAGAATTGGTATGCGTGGCAGTAGAGGAGGGTTGGTATTAGTGGCAGTAGAGGAGGATTGGTATTATTAGCAGTAGAGGAGGGTTGGTACTTGCAGCAGTAGAGGAGGGTTGGTATTAGCAGCAGTGGAGGAGCGTTGTTATTAGCAGCAATGGAGGAGGGTTGGTATTTGCAGCAGTAGAGGAAGGTTGGTACTTGCAGCAGTAGAGGAGGGTTGGTATTAGCAGCAGTGGAGGAGGGTTGCTATGAGCAGCAGTGGAAGAGGGTTGGTATTAGCAGCAGTGGAGGAAGGTTGGTATTAGTGGCAGTAGTGTAGGGTTCCTAGAAGGAACAGTGGAGGAGGGTTGGTATTAGCAGCACTGTAGGACGGTTGGTATTAGCAGCAGTGGAGGAGGGTTGGCATTAGCATCAGTGAGGAGGGTTGGTATGTGCGGTAGTAGAGGAGGGTTGGTATTAGCAGCAGTGGAGGTGGGTTGGTATTTTACAGCAGTGAGGAGGGTTGGTGTTAGCAGCAGTGGAGGAGGGTTGGTATTAGCAGCAGCGAGGAGGGTTAGTTTTAGCAGCAGTGGAGGAGGGTTGGTATTAGCAGCAGTGAGGAGGGTTGGTATTAGCAGCAGTGGAGGAGGGTTGGTATTATCAGCAGTGAGGAGGGTTGGTATTAGCAGCAGCGAGGAGGGTTGGAATGGGTTTGTATTAGCAGCAGTGGAGGAGGGTTGGTATTAGCAGCAGTGGAGGAGGGTTGGTATTAGCAGCAGTAGAGGCGGGTTGGTATGAACAGCATCGAAGGAGGGTTGGTATTAGCACTAGTGGAGGAGGGTTGGTATGGGCAGCAGTAGAGGACGGTTGGTATGTGCGGTAGTAGAGGAAGGTTCTTAGAAGAACAGTGGAGGAGGGTTGTTATTAACAGCAGTGAGGAGTGTTGTTATTAGCAGCAGTGGAGGAGGGTTTGTATTAGCACCAGTGGAGGAGGGTTGGTATGGGCAGCAGTGGATGAGGGTTGGTATTAGCTGCAGTGAGGAGGGTTGGTATTAGCAGCAGTGAGGAGGGTTGGTATTAGCAGCAATGGAGGAGGGTTGGTATTAGCAAGAGTGGAGGAGGGTTGGTATGAGGGGCAGTAGAGGAGGGTTTGGTATTAGCAGCAGTGAGGAGGGTTGGTATCAGCAGCAGTGAGGAGGGTTGGTATTAGCAGCAGTGGAGGAGGGTTGGTATTAGCAGCAGCGAGGAGGGTTGGTATTAGCAGCAGTGGAGAAGGGTTGGTATTTCCAGCAGTAGAGGAGTGTTGGTATTAGCAGCAGTGGAGGACGGTTGGCATCTAGCAGCAATGGAAGAGGGTTGGTGTTAGCAGCAGTAGAGGAGGATTGGTATGAGCAGCAGTGGAGGAGGGTTGGTACTAGCAGCAGTGGAGGAGGGTTGGTATGTGCAGCAGTAGAGGAGGGTTGGTATCTGCGGCAGTAGAGGAGGGTTCTTGGAAGGAACTGCGGAGGAGGGTTGGTATTAGCAGCACTGTAGGAGGGTTGGTATTAGCAGCAGTGGAGGAGGGTTGGTATTAGCAGCAATGGGAGAGGGTTGGTATTAGCAGCAGTAGAGGAGGGTTGGAATGAGCAGCAGTGGAGGAGGGTTGGTATGTGCAGCAGTAGAGGAGAATTGGTATGCGTGGCAGTAGAGGAGGGTTGGTATTAGTGGCAGTAGAGGAGGATTGGTATTATTAGCAGTAGAGGAGGGTTGGTACTTGCAGCAGTAGAGGAGGGTTGGTATTAGCAGCAGTGGAGAAGCGTTGTTATTAGCAGCAATGGAGGAGGGTTGGTATTTGCAGCAGTAGAGGAAGGTTGGTACTTGCAGCAGTAGAGGAGGGTTGGTATTAGCAGCAGTGGAGGAGGGTTGCTATGAGCAGCAGTGGAAGAGGGTTGGTATTAGCAGCAGTGGAGGAGGGTCGGTATTAGCAGCAGTGGAGGAGGGTCGGTATTAGCAGCAGTGGAGGAGGGTTGTATTAGCAGCAATGGAGGGGGTTGGTATTAGCAGCAGTGGAGGAGGGTTGGTATGAGCAGCAGTGGAGGAGGGTTGGTATGAGCAGCAGTGGAGGAGGGTTGGTATTATCAGCAGTAGAGGGGGGTTGGTATGTGCAGCAGTAGATGGGGGTTCTTAGAAGGAATAGTGGAAGAGGGTTGGTATTAGCAGCAGTGGAGGAAGGTTGATATTAGTGGCAGTAGTGGAGGGTTCCTAGAAGGAACAGTGGAGGAGGGTTGGTATTAGCAGCACTGTAGGAGGGTTGGTATTAGCAGCAGTGGAGGAGGGTTGGCATTAGCATCAGTGAGGAGGGTTGGTATGTGCGGTAGTAGAGGAGGGTTGGTATTAGCAGCAGTGGAGGTGGGTTGGTATTTTACAGCAGTGAGGAGGGTTGGTGTTAGCAGCAGTGGAGGAGGGTTGGTATTAGCAGCAGCGAGGAGGGTTAGTTTTAGCAGCAGTGGAGGAGGGTTGGTATTAGCAGCAGTGAGGAGGGTTGGTATTATCAGCAGTGGAGGAGGGTTGGTACTAGCAGCAGTGGAGGAGGGTTGGTATTAGCAGCAGTAGAGGCGGGTTGGTATGAACAGCAGTGGAGGAGGGTTGGTATGAGCAGCAGTGGAGGAGGGTTGGTATGGGCAGCAGTAGAGGACGGTTGTATGTGCGGTAGTAGAGGAAGGTTCTTAGAAGGAACAGTGGAGGAGGGTTGTTATTAACAGCAGTGAGGAGTGTTGTTATTAGCAGCAGTGGAGGAACGTTGTTTTTAGCAGCAGTGGAGGAGGGTTTGTATTAGCACCAGTGGAGGAGGGTTGGTATGGGCAGCAGTAGAGGACGGTTGGTATGTGCGGTAGTAGAGGAGGGTTCTTTGAAGGAACAGTGGAAGAGGGTTGTTATTAGCAGCAGTGGAGGGGGTGTGTTATTAGTGGCAGTAGTGGAGGGTTCCTAGAAGGAACAGTGGAGGAGGGTTCGTATTAGCAGCAGTGGAGAAGGGTTGGTATTTCCAGCAGTAGAGGAGTGTTGGTATTAGCAGCAGTGGAGGACGGTTGGTATTAGCAGCAATGGAGGAGAGTTGGTATTAGCAGCAGTGGAGGAGGGTTGGAATTAGCAGCAGTGGAGGATGGTTGGTATTAGCAGCAATGGAGGAGGGTTGGTATTAGCAGCAGTGGAGGAGGGTTGGTATTAGCAGCAGTGGTGGAGGGTTGATATTAGCAGCAGTGGTGGAGGGTGGTATTAGCAGCAGAGGGGGAGGGTTGGTATTAGCAGCAGTGGAGGAGGGTTGGTATTAGCAGCAGTGGAGGAGGGTTGGTATGAGCAGCAGTGGAGGAGGGTCGGTATTAGCAGCAGTGGAGGAGGGTTGGTATTAGCAGCAGTGGAGGAGGGTTGTATTAGCAGCAATGGAGGGGGTTGGTATTAGCAGCAGTGGAGGAGGGTTGGTATGAGAAGCAGTGGAGGAGGGTTGGTATGAGCAGCAGTGGAGGAGGGTTGGTATCAGCAGCAGTAGAGGGGGGTTGGTATGTGCAGCAGTAGAGGGGGGTTCTTAGAAGAAATAGTGGAAGAGCGTTGGTATTAGCAGCAGTGGAGGAAGGTTGGTATTAGTGGCAGTAGTGGAGGGTTCCTAGAAGGAACAGTGGAGGAGGGCTGGTATTAGCAGCACTGTAGGAGGGTTGGTATTAGCAGCACCGTAGGAGGGTTGGTATTAGCAGCAGTGGAGGAGGGTTGGCATTAGCATCAGTGAGGAGGGTTGGTATGTGCGGTAGTAGAGGAGGTTTGGTATTAGCAGCAGTGGAGGTGGGTTGGTATTTTACAGCAGTGAGGAGGGTTGGTGTTAGCAGCAGTGGAGGAGGGTTGGTATTAGCAGCAGTGAGGAGGGTTAGTTTTAGCAGCAGTGGAGGAGGGTTGGTGTTAGCAGCAGTGAGGAGGGTTGGTATTAGCAGCAGTGGAGGAGGGTTGGTACTAGCAGCAGTGGAGGAGGGTTGGTATTAGCAGCAGTAGAGGCGGGTTGGTATGAACAGCAGTGGAGGAGGGTTGGTATGAGCAGCAGTGAGGAGTGTTGTTATTAGCAGCAGTGGAGGAACGTTGTTATTAGCAGCAGTGGAGGAGGGTTTGTATTAGCACCAGTGGAGGAGGGTTGGTATGGGCAGCAGTGGATGAGGGTTGGTATTAGCTGCAGTGAGGAGGGTTGGTATTAGCAGCAGTGGAGAAGGGTTGGTATTTCCAGCAGTAGAGGAGTGTTGGTATTAGCAGCAGTGGAGGACGGTTGGTATTAGCAGCAATGGAGGAGGGTTGGTATTAGCAGCAGTGGAGGAGGGTTGGAACTAGCAGCAGTGGAGGATGGTTGGTATTAGCAGCAATGGAGGAGGGTTGGTATTAGCAGCAGTGGTGGAGGGTTGATATTAGCAGCAGTGGTGGAGGGTGGTATTAGCAGCAGAGGGGGAGGGTTGGTATGAGCAGCAGTGGAGGAGGGTTGGTATTTGCAGCAGTGTAGGAGGGTTGGTATGAGCAGCAGTGGAGGAGGGTTGGTATTTGCAGCAGTGGAGGAGGGTTGGTATTAGCAGCAGCTAGGAGGGTTGGTATTAGCAGCAAAGGAAGAGGGTTGGTATTAGCAGCAGTAGAGGAGGGTTGGTATGAGCAGCAGTGGAGGAAAGTTGGTATTAGCAGCAGTGGAGGAGTGTTGGTATTAGCTGCAGTGAGGAGGGTTGGTATTAGCAGCAGTGAGGAAGGTTGGTATTAGCAGCAGAGAGGAGGGTTGGTATTAGCAGGAGTGGAGGAGGGGTGGTATGAGGGGCAGTAGAGGAGGGTTTGGTATTAGCAGCAGTTGAGGACGGTTGGTATTAGCAGCAGTGAGGAGGGTTGGTATTAGCAGTAGTGGAGGAGGGTTGGTATGAGCAGCAGTGGAGGAGGGTTGGTATTAGCAGCAGCGAGGAGGGTTGGTATTAGCAGCAGTGGAGGAGGGTTGGTATTAGCAGCAGTGGAGGAGGGTTGGTATGAGCAGCAGTGGAGGGGGGTTGGTATTAGCAGCAGTGGAGGGGGGTTGGTATTAGCAGCAGTGGAGGAGGGTTGGTATTAGCTGCAGTGAGGAGGGTTGGTATTAGCAGCAGTGAGGAGGGTTGGTATTACCAGCAATGGAGGAGGGTTCTTATTAGCAGGAGTGGAGGAGGGTTGGTATGAGGGGCAGTAGAGGAGGGTTTGGTATTAGCAGCAGTGGAGGACAGTTGGTATTAGCAGCAGTGAGGAGGGTTGGTATTAGCAGCAGTGAGGAGGGTTGGTATTAGCAGCAGTGGAGGAGGGTTGGTATTAGCAGCAGCGAGGAGGGTTGGTATTAGCAGCAGTGGAGAAGGGTTGGTATTTCCAACAGTAGAGGAGTGTTGGTATTAGCAGCATTGGAGGACGGTTGGTATTAGCAGCAATGGAAGAGGGTTGGTGTTAGCAGCAGTAGAGGAGGGTTGGTATGAGCAGCAGTGGAGGAGGGTTGGTACTAGCAGCAGTGGAGGAGGGTTGGTATGTGCAGCAGTAGAGGAGGGTTGGTATCTGCAGCAGTAGAGGAGGGTTCTTGGAAGGAACAGTGGAGGAGGGTTGGTATAAGCAGCAGCGGAGGAGGGTTGGTATTAGCAGCAGTGGATGACGGTTGGTATTAGCAGCAATGGGAGAGGATTGGTATTAGCAGCAGTAGAGGAGGGTTGGTATGAGCAGCAGTGGAGGAGGGTTGGTATGAGCAGCAGTCGAGGAGGGTTGGTATTAGCAGCAGTGGAGGAGGATTGATAGGTGCAGCAGTAGAGGAGGGTTGGTATGTGCAGCAGTAGAGGAGGGTTCTTAGAAGGAACAGTGGAGGAGGGTTGTTATTACCAGCAGTGAGGAGGGTTGGTATTAGCAGCAGTTGAGGAGGGTTGGTATTAGCAGCAGTGAGGAGGGTTGGTATTAGCAGCAGTGGAGGAAGGTTGGTATTAGCAGCAGCGAGGAGGGTTGGTATTAGCAGCAGTGGAGAAGGGTTAGTATTTCCGGCAGTAGAGGAGTGTTGGTATTAGCAGCAGTGGAGGACGGTTGGTATTAGCAGCAATGGAAGAGGGTTGGTGTTAGCAGCAGTCGAGGAGGGTTGGTATGAGCAGCAGTGGAGGAGGGTTGGTACTAGCAGCAGTGGAGGAGGGTTGGTATGTTCAGCAGTGGAGGAGGGTTGGTATGTGCAGCAGTGGAGGAGGGTTGGTATCTGCGGCAGTAGAGGATGGTTCCTGGAAGGAACAGTGGAGGAGGGTTGGTATAAGCAGCAGCGGAGGAGGGTTGGTATTATCAGCAGTGGAGGACGGTTGGTATTAGCAGCAATGGGAGAGGGTTGGTATTAGCAACAGTAGAGGAGGGTTGTTATGAGCAGCAGTGGAGGAGGGTTGGTATGAGCAGCAGTCGAGGAGGGTTGGTATTAGCAGCAGTGGAGGAGGGTTGATAGGTGCAGCAGTAGAGGAGGGTTGGTGTGTGCGGCAGTATTGAGGGTTCTTAGAAGGAACAGTGGAGGAGGGTTGTTATTACCAGCAGTGAGGAGGGTTGGTATTAGCAGCAGTAGAGGACGGTTGGTATTAGCAGCAGTGGAGGAGGGTTGGTATTAGCAGCAGTGGAGGAGGGTTGGTATTAGCAGCTCTGGAGGAGGGTTGGTATTAGCAGCAGTGGAGGAGGGTTGGTATAAGTGGCAGTGGTGGAGGGTTGGTTTTAGTGGCAGTAGAGGAGGGTTCCTGGAAGGAACAGTGGAGGAGGGTTGGTATTAGTAACAGTGGAGGAAGGTTGGTATTAGTAACAGTGGAGGAGGGTTGGTATTAGCAGCAGTGGAGGACGGTTGGTATGTGTGGCAGTAGAGATGGGTTCCTAGAAGGAACAGTGGAGGTGGGTTGGTATAAGCAGCAGTGGAGGAGGGTTGGTATTAGCAGCAGTGGAGGACGGTTGGTATTAGCAGCAATGGGAGAGGGTTGGTATTAGCGGCAGCGAGGAGGGTTGGTATTAGCAGCAGTGGAGAAGGGTTGGTATTTCCAACAGTAGAGGAGTGTTGGTATTAGCAGCAGTGGAGGACGGTTGGTATTAGCAGCAATGGAAGAGGGTTGGTATTAGCAGCAGGTAGGAGGGTTGGTATTAGCAGCAGTGGAGGAGGGTCGGTATTAGCAGCAGTGGAGGAGGGTTGGTATTAGCAGCAGTGGAGGAGGGTTGTATTAGCAGCAATGGAGGGGGTTGGTATGAGCAGCAGTGGAGGAGGGTTGGTATGAGCAGCAGTGGAGGAGGGTTGGTATTAGCAGTAGTAGAGGGGGGTTGGTATGTGCAGCAGTAGAGGGGGGTTCTTAGAAGGAATAGTGGAAGAGGGTTGGTATTAGCAGCAGTGGAGGAAGGTTGGTATTAGTGGCAGTAGTGGAGGGTTCCTAGAAGGAACAGTGGAGGAGGGTTGGTATTAGCAGCACTGTAGGAGGGTTGGTATTAGCAGCAGCTAGGAGGGTTGGTATTAACAGCAGTGGAGGAGGGTTGCTATTAGCAGCAGTGGAGGAGGGTTGCTATTAGCAGCAGTGGAGGACGGTTGGTATTAGCAGCAATGGAAGAGGGTTGGCATTAGCAGCAGTAGAGGAGGGTTGGTATGAGCAGCAGTGGAGGAAAGTTGGTATTAGCAGCAGTGGAGGAGGGTTGGTATTAGCTGCAGTGAGGAGGGTTGGTATTAGCAGCAGTGAGGAGGGTTGGTATTAGCAGCAGTGAGGAGGGTTGGTATTAGCAGCAATGGAGGAGGGTTGGTATTAGCAGGAGTGGAGGAGGGGTGGTATGAGGGGCAGTAGAGGAGGGTTTGGTATTAGCAGCAGTGGAGGACGGTTGGTATTAGCAGCAGTGAGGAGGGTTGGTATTAGCAGTAGTGGAGGAGGGTTGGTATGAGCAGCAGTGGAGGAGGTTGGTATTAGCAGCAGTGGAGCAGGGTTGGTATTAGCAGCAGTGGAGGAGGGTTGGTATTAGCAGCAGTGGAGGAGGGTTGGTATGAGCAGCACTGGAGGGGGGTTGGTATGAGCAGCACTGGAGGGGGGTTGGTATTAGCAGCAGTGGAGGAGGGTTGGTATTAGCTGCAGTGAGGAGGGTTGGTATTAGCAGAAGTGAGGAGGGTTGGTATTAGAAGCAATGGAGGAGGGTTGGTATTAGCAGGAGTGGAGGAGGGTTGGTATGAGGGGCAGTAGAGGAGGGTTTGGTATTAGCAGCAGTGGAGGACAGTTGGTATTAGCAGCAGTGAGGAGTGTTGGTATTAGCAGGAGTGAGGAGGGTTGGTATTAGCAGCAGTGGAGGAGGGTTGGTATTAGCAGCAGCGAGGAGGGTTGGTATTAGCAGCAGTGGAGAAGGGTTGGTATTTCCAGCAGTAGAGGAGTGTTGGTATTAGCAGCAGTGGAGGACGGTTGTTATTAGCAGCAATGGAAGAGGGTTGGTGTTAGCAGCAGTAGAGGAGGGTTGGTATGAGCAGCAGTGGAGGAAAGTTGGTATTAGCAGCAGTGGAGGAGTGTTGGTATTAGCTGCAGTGAGGAGGGTTGGTATTAGCAGCAGTGACGAAGGTTGGTATTAGCAGCAGTGAGGAGGGTTGGTATTAGCAGGAGTGGAGGAGGGGTGGTATGAGGGGCAGTAGAGGAGGGTTTGGTATTAGCAGCAGTTGAGGACGGTTGGTATTAGCAGCAGTGAGGAGGGTTGGTATTAGCAGTAGTGGAGGAGGGTTGGTATGAGCAGCAGTAGAGGAGGGTTGGTATTAGCAGCAGCGAGGAGGGTTGGTATTAGCAGCAGTGGAGGAGGGTTGGTATTAGCAGCAGTGGAGGAGGGTTGGTATGAGCAGCACTGGAGGGGGGTTGGTATGAGCAGCACTGGAGGGGGGTTGGTATTAGCAGCAGTGGAGGAGGGTTGGTATTAGCTGCAGTGAGGAGGGTTGGTATTAGCAGAAGTGAGGAGGGTTGGTATTAGAAGCAATGGAGGAGGGTTGGTATTAGCAGGAGTGGAGGAGGGTTGGTATGAGGGGCAGTAGAGGAGGGTTTGGTATTAGCAGCAGTGGAGGACAGTTGGTATTAGCAGCAGTGAGGAGTGTTGGTATTAGCAGGAGTGAGGAGGGTTGGTATTAGCAGCAGTGGAGGAGGGTTGGTATTAGCAGCAGCGAGGAGGGTTGGTATTAGCAGCAGTGGAGAAGGGTTGGTATTTCCAGCAGTAGAGGAGTGTTGGTATTAGCAGCAGTGGAGGACGGTTGTTATTAGCAGCAATGGAAGAGGGTTGGTGTTAGCAGCAGTAGAGGAGGGTTGGTATGAGCAGCAGTGGAGGAAAGTTGGTATTAGCAGCAGTGGAGGAGTGTTGGTATTAGCTGCAGTGAGGAGGGTTGGTATTAGCAGCAGTGACGAAGGTTGGTATTAGCAGCAGTGAGGAGGGTTGGTATTAGCAGGAGTGGAGGAGGGGTGGTATGAGGGGCAGTAGAGGAGGGTTTGGTATTAGCAGCAGTTGAGGACGGTTGGTATTAGCAGCAGTGAGGAGGGTTGGTATTAGCAGTAGTGGAGGAGGGTTGGTATGAGCAGCAGTAGAGGAGGGTTGGTATTAGCAGCAGCGAGGAGGGTTGGTATTAGCAGCAGTGGAGGAGGGTTGGTATTAGCAGCAGTGGAGGAGGGTTGGTATGAGCAGCAGTGGAGGGGGGTTGGTATTAGCAGCAGTGGAGGGGGGTTGGTATTAGCAGCAGTGGAGGAGGGTTGGTATTAGCTGCAGTGAGGAGGGTTGGTATTAGCAGCAGTGAGGAGGGTTGGTATTACCAGCAATGGAGGAGGGTTCTTATTAGCAGGAGTGGAGGAGGGTTGGTATGAGGGGCAGTAGAGGAGGGTTTGGTATTAGCAGCAGTGGAGGACAGTTGGTATTAGCAGCAGTGAGGAGGGTTGGTATTAGCAGCAGTGAGGAGGGTTGGTATTAGCAGCAGTGGAGGAGGGTTGGTATTAGCAGCAGCGAGGAGGGTTGGTATTAGCAGCAGTGGAGAAGGGTTGGTATTTCCAACAGTAGAGGAGTGTTGGTATTAGCAGCATTGGAGGACGGTTGGTATTAGCAGCAATGGAAGAGGGTTGGTGTTAGCAGCAGTAGAGGAGGGTTGGTATGAGCAGCAGTGGAGGAGGGTTGGTACTAGCAGCAGTGGAGGAGGGTTGGTATGTGCAGCAGTAGAGGAGGGTTGGTATCTGCAGCAGTAGAGGAGGGTTCTTGGAAGGAACAGTGGAGGAGGGTTGGTATAAGCAGCAGCGGAGGAGGGTTGGTATTAGCAGCAGTGGATGACGGTTGGTATTAGCAGCAATGGGAGAGGGTTGGTATTAGCAGCAGTAGAGGAGGGTTGGTATGAGCAGCAGTGGAGGAGGGTTGGTATGAGCAGCAGTCGAGGAGGGTTGGTATTAGCAGCAGTGGAGGAGGGTTGATAGGTGCAGCAGTAGAGGAGGGTTGGTATGTGCAGCAGTAGAGGAGGGTTCTTAGAAGGAACAGTGGAGGAGGGTAGTTATTACCAGCAGTGAGGAGGGTTGGTATTAGCAGCAGTTGAGGAGGGTTGGTATTAGCAGCAGCGAGGAGGGTTGGTATGAGCAGCAGTCGAGGAGGGTTGGTATTAGCAGCAGTGGAGGAGGGTTGATAGGTGCAGCAGTAGAGGAGGGTTGGTATGTGCGGCAGTATTGAGGGTTCTTAGAAGGAACAGTGGAGGAGGGTTGTTATTACCAGCAGTGAGGAGGGTTTGTATTAGCAGCAGTAGAGGACGGTTGGTATTAGCAGCAGTGGAGGAGGGTTGGTATTAGCAGCAGTGGAGGAGGGTTGGTATTAGCAGCTCTGGAGGAGGGTTGGTATTAGCAGCAGTGGAGGAGGGTTGGTATAAGTGGCAGTGGTGGAGGGTTGGTTTTAGTGGCAGTAGAGGAGGGTTCCTGGAAGGAACAGTGGAGGAGGGTTGGTATTAGTAACAGTGGAGGAGGGTTGGTATTAGTAACAGTGGAGGAGGGTTGGTATTAGCAGCAGTGGAGGACGGTTGGTATGTGTGGCAGTAGAGATGGGTTCCTAGAAGGAACAGTGGAGGTGGGTTGGTATAAGCAGCAGTGGAGGAGGGTTGGTATTAGCAGCAGTGGAGGACGGTTGGTATTAGCAGCAATGGGAGAGGGTTGGTATTAGCGGCAGCGAGGAGGGTTGGTATTAGCAGCAGTGGAGAAGGGTCGGTATTTCCAACAGTAGAGGAGTGTTGGTATTAGCAGCAGTGGAGGACGGTTGGTATTAGCAGCAATGGAAGAGGGTTGGTATTAGCAGCAGCGAGGAGGGTTGGTATTAGCAGCAGTGGAGGAGGGTCAGTATTAGCAGCAGTGGAGGAGGGTTGGTATTAGCAGCAGTGGAGGAGGGTTGTATTAGCAGCAATGGAGGGGGTTGGTATGAGCAGCAGTGGAGGAGGGTTGGTATGAGCAGCAGTGGAGGAGGGTTGGTATTAGCAGTAGTAGAGGGGGGTTGGTATGTGCAGCAGTAGAGGGGGGTTCTTAGAAGGAATAGTGGAAGAGGGTTGGTATTAGCAGCAGTGGAGGAAGGTTGGTATTAGTGGCAGTAGTGGAGGGTTCCTAGAAGGAACAGTGGAGGAGGGTTGGTATTAGCAGCACTGTAGGAGGGTTGGTATTAGCAGCAGCTAGGAGGGTTGGTATTAACAGCAGTGGAGGAGGGTTGCTATTAGCAGCAGTGGAGGAGGGTTGCTATTAGCAGCAGTGGAGGACGGTTGGTATTAGCAGCAGTGGAGGAGGGTTGGTATTAGCTGCAGTGAGGAGGGTTGGTATCAGCAGCAGTGAGGAGGGTTGGTATTAGCAGCAGTGAGGAGGGTTGGTATTAGCAGCAATGGAGGAGGGTTGGTATTAGCAGGAGTGGAGGAGGGGTGGTATGAGGGGCAGTAGAGGAGGGTTTGGTATTAGCAGCAGTGGAGGACGGTTGGTATTAGCAGCAGTGAGGAGGGTTGGTATTAGCAGTAGTGGAGGAGGGTTGGTATGAGCAGCAGTGGAGGAGGGTTGGTATTAGCAGCAGTGGAGGAGGGTTGGTATTAGCAGCAGTGGAGGAGGGTTGGTATTAGCAGCAGTGGAGGAGGGTTGGTATGAGCAGCACTGGAGGGGGGTTGGTATGAGCAGCACTGGAGGGGGGTTGGTATTAGCAGCAGTGGAAGAGGGTTGGTATTAGCTGCAGTGAGGAGGGTTGGTATTAGCATAAGTGAGGAGGGGTGGTATTAGAAGCAATGGAGGAGGGTTGGTATTAGCAGGAGTGGAGGAGGGTTGGTATGAGGGGCAGTAGAGGAGGGTTTGGTATTAGCAGCAGTGGAGGACAGTTGGTATTAGCAGCAGTGAGGAGTGTTGGTATTAGCAGGAGTGAGGAGGGTTGGTATTAGCAGCAGTGGAGGAGGGTTGGTATTAGCAGCAGCGAGGAGGGTTGGTATTAGCAGCAGTGGAGAAGGGTTGGTATTTCCAGCAGTAGAGGAGTGTTGGTATTAGCAGCAGTGGAGGACGGTTGTTATTAGCAGCAATGGAAGAGGGTTGGTGTTAGCAGCAGTAGAGGAGGGTTGGTATGAGCAGCAGTGGAGGAGGGTTGGTACTAGCAGCAGTGGAGGAGGGTTGGTATGTGCAGCAGTAGAGGAGGGTTGGTATCTGCGGCAGTAGAAGAGGGTTCTTGGAAGGAACAGTGGAGGAGGGTTGGTATAAGCAGCAGCGGAGGAGGGTTGGTATTAGCAGCAGTGGAGGACGGTTGGTATTAGCAGCAATGGGAGAGGGTTGGTATTAGCAGCAGTAGAGGAGGGTTGGTATGAGCAGCAGTGGAGGAGGGTTGGTATGAGCAGCAGTCGAGGAGGGTTGGTATTAGCAGCAGTGGAGGAGGGTTGATAGGTGCAGCAGTAGAGGAGGGTTGGTATGTGCGGCAGTAGAGGAGGGTTCTTAGAAGGAACAGTGGAGGAGGGTTGTTATTACCAGCAGTGGAGGAGGGTTGGTATTAGCAGCTCTGGAGGAGGGTTGGTATTAGCAGCAGTGGAGGACGGTTGGTATGTGTGGCAGTAGAGGAGGGTTCCTAGAAGGAACAGTGGAGGTGGGTTGGTATTAGCAGGAGTACAGGAGGTTTGGTATTAGCAGCAGTGGAGGAGGGTTGGTAGGTGCAGCAGTAGAAGAGGATTGGTATGCGTGGCAGTAGAGGAGGGTTGGTATTAGTGGCAGTAGAGGAGGGTTGATATTGTCAGCAGTAGAGGAGGTTTGGTATTTGCAGCAGTAGAGGAGGGTTGGTATTCGCAGCAGTGGAGGAGAGTTGGTATTAGCGGCAGTGGAGGAGGGTTGGTATGTGCGGCAGTAGAGGAGGGTTGGTATTAGTGGCATTAGAGGAGGGTTGGTATGAGCAGCAGTGGAGGAGGGTTGGAATTAGCAGCAGTGGAGGAGGGTTGGTATTAGCGGCAGTAGTGGAGGAGGGTTGGTATTAGCAGCAGTAGAGGAGTGTTGGTATTTGCAGCAGTGGAGGAGGGTTGGTATTAGCAGCAGTGGAGGAGGGTTGGTATTAGCAGCAGTAGAGGAGGATTGGTATGTGCGGCAGTAGAGGAGGGTTGGTATTAGCGGCAGTGGAGGAGGGTTGGTATGTGCGGCAGTAGAGGAGGGTTGGTATTAGTGGCATTAGAGAAGGGTTGGTATGAGCAGCAGTGGAGGAGGGTTGGAATTAGCAGCAGTGGAGGAGGGTTGGAATTAGCAGCAATGGAGGAGGGTTGGTATTAGCAGCAGTGGAGGAGGCTTGGTATTAGCAGCAGTGGAGGAGGGTTGGTATGTACAGCAATGGAGGAGGGTTGGTATGCGTGGCAGTAGAGGATGGTTGGTATTAGTGGCAGTAGAGGAGGGTTGGTATTATTAGCAGTAGAGGATGGTTGGTATTTGCAACATTAGAGGAGGGTTGGTATTAGTGGCAGTAGAGGGGGGATAGTTTTAGCAGCAGTGGTGGAGGGTTGGTATTAGCTGCAGTGGAGGAGGGTTGGTACTAGCAGCAGTTGAGGATGGTTGGTATGTATGGCAGTAGAGGAGGATTCCTAGAAGGAACAGTGGAGGAGGGTTGGTATTAGCAGCAGTAGAGGAGGGTTGGTATTAGCAGCAGTGGAGGAGGGTTGGTATGTGCAGCAGTAGAGGAGAATTGGTATGCGTGGCAGTAGAGGAGGGTTGGTATTAGTGGCAGTAGAGGAGGGTTGGTATTATTAGCAGTAGAGGAGGGTTGGTATTTGCAGCAGTAGAGGAGGGTTGGTATTAGCAGCAGTGGAGGAGCGTTGTTATTAGCAGCAATGGAGGAGGGTTGGTATTTGCAACAGTAGAGGAAGGTTGGTATGAGCAGCAGTGGGGGAGGGTTGTTATTAGCAGCAGTGGAGGAGGGTTGGTATTAGCAGCAGTAGTGGAGGAGGGTTATTATTAGTGGCAGTAGAGGAGGGTTGATATTAGCAGCAGTGGAGGAGGGTTGGTATCTGCAGCAGTAGAGGAGGGTTGGTATGTGCGGCTGTAGAGGATGGTTCTTAGAAGGAACAGTGGAGGAGGGTTGGTATTAGCAGCAGTGGAGGAGGGTTGGCATTAGTGGCAGTAGTGGAGGGTTCCTAGAAGGAACAGTGGAGGAGGGTTGGTATTAGCAGCAGTGGAGGAGGGTTGGTATGAGCAGCAGTGAGGAGGGTTGGTATTAGCAGCAGTGGAGGAGGGTTGGTATTAACAGCAATGGAGGAGGGTTGGTATTAGCAGCACTGGAGGAGGGTAGGTATGAGCAGCAGTGGAGGAGGGTTGGTATTAGCAGCAGTGAGGAGGGTTGGTATTAGCAGCAATGGAGGAGGGTTGGTATTAGCAGGAGTGGAGGAGGGGTGGTATGAGGGGCAGTAGAGGAGGGTTTGGTATTAGCAGCAGTGGAGGACGGTGGTATTCGCAGCAGTGAGGAGGGTTGTTATTAGCAGCAGTGGAGGGGGGTTGGTATTAGCAGCAGTGGAGGAGGGTTGGTATGAGCAGCCGTGGAGGAGGGTTGGTATTAGCAGCAGCGAGGAGGGTTGGTATTAGCAGCAGTGGAGGAGGGTCGGTATTAGCAGCAGTGGAGGAGGGTCGGTATTAGCAGCAGTGGAGGAGGGTTGGTATGAGCAGCAGTTGAGGGGGGTTGGTATTAGTAGCAGTGGAGGTGGGTTGGTATTAGCAGCAGTGGAGGAGGGTTGGTATTAGCTGCATTGAGGAGGGTTGGTATTAGCAGCAGTGAGGAGGGTTGGTATTAGCAGCAATGGAGGAGGGTTGGTATTAGCAGCAATGGAGGAGGGTTGGTATTAGCAGGAGTGGAGGAGGGTTGGTATGAGGGGCAGTAGAGGAGGGTTTGGTATTAGCAGCAGTGGAGGACAGTTGGTATTAGCAGCAGTGAGGAGGGTTGGTATTAGCCGCAGTGAGGAGGGTTGGTATTAGCAGCAGTGGAGGAGGGTTGGTATTAGCAGCAGCGAGGAGGGTTGGTTTTAGCAGCAGTGGAGAAGGGTTGGTATTTCCAGCAGTAGAGGGGTATTCAGTGTCCCCTAAATAGGCTGAACGCGGGATACTTTACCTGAGACAGTAAGAGTGTGAATGCTTTCTAAACCGTAACTGGACCCCTCTGGCCCGTTATTGTGTGAATGAACATGTATTTTACTTGTATGTGGAGTTTCAAGGTTCCATACACCGGATGATAATATTCTTTTGAACACTGTGATTTACCTTCTCTCCCTCCAGAATGAACAGGAGTGTCCCCTCCGCTCCCCCCATGTGGCAAGTAGTTGTCTTAACTAGGGTAATATTGCTAATACCAACCCACCTCTACTGCCACTAATATCAACCCTCCTCAACTGTTCAATCCAGGAACCCTCATCTACTGCCACTAATACCAACCCTCCACTACTGCCACAAATACCAACCCTCCTCCACTGCTGCTAATACCAACCCTCCTCCAGTGCTGCTAATACCAACCATCCTCCACTGCTGCTAATACCAACCCTCCTCTACTGCTGCTAATACCAACCCTCCTCTATTGGTGCTAATACCAACCCTCTTCACTGCTGCTATAACGAACCCTCCTCCACTGTTCCTTCTAGGAACCCTCCACTACTGCCACTAATAACACACCTCCTCCACTGCTGCTAATAACAACCCTCTTCCTCTGTTCCTTCAAAGAACCCTCCTCTACTACCGCACATACCAACCGTCCTCTACTGCTGCCCATACCAACCCTCCTCCACTGGTGCTAATACAAACCCTCCTCCACTGCTGCTAATAACAACGTTCCTCCACTGCTGCTAATAACAACACTCCTCACTGCTGTTCATAACAACCCTCCTCCACTGTTCCTTCTAAGAACCTTCCTCTACTACTGTACATACCAACCGTCCTCTACTGCTGCCCATACCAACCCTCCTCCACTGGTGCTAATACCAACCCTCTTCCACTGCTGTTCATACCAACCCGCCTCTACTGCTGCTAATACCAACCCTCCTCCACTGCTGCTAATACCAACCCTCCTCCACTGCTGCTAATACCAATCCATTCCAACCCTCCTCGCTGCTGCTAATACCAACCCTCCTCACTGCTGATAATACCAACCCTCCTCCACTGCTGCTAATACCAACCCTGCTCACTGCTGCTAATACCAACCCTCCTCCACTGCTGCTAAAACTAACCCTCCTCGCTGCTGCTAATACCAACCCTCCTCCACTGCTGCTAACACCAACCCTCCTCACTGCTGTAAAATACCAACCCACCTCCACTGCTGCTAATACCAACCCTCTTCTACTACTGCACATACCAACCCTCCTCACTGATGCTAATGCCAACCCTCCTCCACTGCTGCTAATACCAACCCTCCTACAGTGCTGCTAATACCAACCCTCCTCCACTGTTCCTTCTAGGAACCCTCCACTACTGCCACTAATACCAACCTTCCGCCACTGCTGCTAATACCAACCCTCTTCCACTATTCCTTCTAAGAACCCCCCTCTACTGCTGCACATACCAACCCCCCTCTACTGCTGCTAATACCAACCCTCCTCCACTGCTGCTCATACCAACCCTCCTTCACTGCTGCTCATACCAACCCTCCTCCACTGCTGCTAATGCCAACGCCCTACATTGCTGCTAATACCAACCCTCCTCCACTGCTGCTAATACCAACCCTCCTCCACTGCTGCTAATACCAACCCTCCTCCACTGATGCTAATACCAACCCTCTTCCACTGATGCGAATACCAACCCTCTTCCACTGCTACTCATATAAACCCTCCTCCACTGCTGCTAATACCAACCCTCCTCCACTGCTGCTAATACCAACCCTCCTCCACTGCTGCTAATCCCTACCCTCCTCCACTGCTGCTAATACCAACCCTCCCCCACTGCTGCTCATACCAACCTTCCTCTGCTGCTGCAAATACCAACCCTCCTCCATTGCTGCTAATAACAACGCTCCTCCACTGCCGCTAATACCAACCCTCCTCTACTGCTGCAAATACCAACCCTCCTCTACTGCTAATAATACCAACCCTCCTCTACAGCCACTAATACCAACTCTCCTCTACTGCCACGCATACCATTTCTCCTCTACTGCTGCACATACCAACCCTCCTCCACTGCTGCTAATACCAACCCTCCTCTACTGCTGGTAATACCAACCCTCCTCCACTGTTCCTTCTAGGAAACCCTCCTCTACTGCCATACATACCAACCATCCTCCACTGCTGCTAGTACCAACCCTCCTCCCCTGCAGCTAATACCAACCCTCCACCACTGCTGCTAAAACTATCCCCCCTCTACTGCCACTAATAGCAACCCTCCTCTAATGTTGCAAATGCCAACCATCATCTACTGCTAATAATACCAACCCTCCTCTACTGCCACGCATACCAACCCTCCTCCATTGCTGTACATACCAACCCTCCTCCACTGCTTCTAATACCAACCCTCCTCCACTGCTGCTAATACCAACCCTCCTCCATTGCTGCTAATACCAGCCCTCCTCCACTGCTGCTAATTCCAACCCTCCTCCACTGCTGCTCATACCAACCCTTCTCTAATGCCACTAATACCAACCCTCCTCTACTGCCGCACATACCAACCCTCCTCCACTGCCGCTCATACCAACCCTCCTCTACTGCCGCGCATACCAATCCTCCTCCACTGCTGCTAATACCAACCCTCCTCCACTGCTGCTAATACCAACCCTCCTCCACTGCTGCTAATACCAACCCTCCTCCACTGCTGCTGATACCAACCCTCCTCCAGTACTGCCGCTAATACCAACCCTCCTCCACTGCTGCTAATTCCAACCCTCCTCCACTGCTGCTCATACCAACCCTCCTCTAATGCCACTAATACCAACACTCCTCTACTGCCGCACATACCAACCCTCCTCCACTGCCGCTAATACCAACTCTCCTCTACTGCCGCGCATACCAATCCTCCTCTACTGCTGCTCATACCAACCTTCCTCTACTGCTGCAAATACCAACCCTCCTCCATTGCTGCTAATACCAACGCTCCTCCACTGCTGCTAATACCAACCATCCTCTACTGCTGCAAATACCAACCCTCCTCTACTGCTGACAATACCAACCCTCCTCTACTGCCACTAATACCAACCCTCCTCTACTGCCACGCATACCAATCCTCTTCTACTGCTGCACCTACCAACCCTCCTGCACTGCTGCTAATACCAAGCCTCCTGTACTGCTGCTAATACCAACCCACCTCCACTGTTCCTTCTAGGAACCCACCTCTACTGCCACACATACCAACCGTCCTCCACTGCTGCTAATACCAACCCTCCTCCACTGTTCCTCCCAGGAACCCTCCTCTACTGCCACTAAAACCAACACTCCACCACTGCCAATAATACCAACCCTCCTCCACTGCTGCTAATACCAACCCTCCTCCAGAGCTGCTAATACCAACCCTCCTCCACTGCTGCTAATACCAACCCTCCTCTACTGCTGCTAATACCAACCGTCCTCTACTGCGGCTAATACCAACCTTCCTCAACTGCTGCTAATACCAACCCTCCTCGCTGCTGATAATAACAACCCTCCTCCACTGTTCCTTCTAAGAACCCTCCTCTACTGCCGCACATACCAACCCTCCTCTACTGCTGCACCTATCAACCCTCCTCCACTTCTGCTAATACCAACACTCCTCTACTGCTGGAAATACCAACCCTCCTCCACTGCTGCTAATACCAACCCTCCTCCACTGCTGCTAATACCAACCCTCCTCACTGCTGCTAATACCAACTGTCCTCCACTGCTGCTAATACCAAACCCTCCTCTACTGCCCCTCATACCAACCCTCCTCCACTCCTGCTAATACCAACCCTCCTCCATTGCTGCTAATACCAACCCTCCTCACTGCTGCTAATACCAACCCTCCTCACTGCAGCTA
>NW_028187250.1:0-36837 GCF_964204655.1 Triturus cristatus | reverse complement strand
TGCCCTGAGCCCTAAACCCTGGAATCCACATATAAGTCGCCCTCTTGTGGCTTTCATCTGCAATAACGCAGTACCGGCAATGTTAGCCAATGGCACGAAAGTGCACCTTGAAAACAGGCCCAAATTCGCATTTCCCCTCAACCTACGAGCAAACTACTATTTTTCTCAATAACTAGACATTCCCAACATACCTCCCAACCCCTTAAACACATTCCCAAAAATAGGGAACACCCCAAAATACCCTCCCAAACAACCGCATTACCGCGACCTCTGGGCCAGCCAATGTTAGCCAATGGCACGAAAGTACACTTACAAAACAGGCCAAAAGTACCCTTTCCCCTCCACCTACAACCAAACTGCTATTTTTCCCAGAAACTAGACATTCCCAACATTGCTCCCACACCCCTAAACTCCTTCCCAAAAACCTAGAACACCCCAACATACCACCCCAAAAACGTGCATTACCGCGACCTCGCATAAGGCCTAAAGTCGCGTCCAAAATGCACTTTCAAACTAGGCCCAAAACACCCCTTCCCCTCCATGAATTTTCTTCAAAACACTTGCAAACAAAATTAGACTTTCCCACCTCTGATCCCAGCTAACTACATCCACTTGGAACCACCTGGAACACCCTGCAATCGAACCCCAAAAACATGTAAACACTCACATTTAACATGGGCTCCTATGGCAGCTCCTTCCTTCCTCGACTTTCACGAAAAACACCCTTCCCATCGATCGATTCCTCCCAATCTTCCTGCACACCCATGAATTCCCCCTCCCTACCACTCACAGCAGCCCCGTTCCTCTGGAGCAAGTGGAACACCCTTAAAACCACTTCTCCACCACCCCAAAAACGCCCATTGGATAACATGGCGATTCAGGCCATCACTCAAAAAGTGCTTTTTTCGCACTTCCCCTACTTCGATCCTCTTGAAACTCACTGGGACATTAGTTCCAGCGATTATGAAGAATCTCAGCAAGAATTACACAAATCCATCCAGTGGAAGGGGTACGACTTTTGCGGCAAACACGCGCCCCCCGCAAACACGCAAAATCACCCCAAAATCAGCCAAATCTGGATCGATTTTTGCCAAACCACTGGAAAACCTTCCCAACACCAAACCACACAAGTCCAAACCAAATCCAGCCAAATCGGACCAACCCCAACCCAGCCAGACCAACACAAACCCTTCCAAAACACCAATATTGGCGAAACTGAATCGAGCCCTGAGCCCTAGACTCGGGGAAACCCTAGCAATTCCAACCCTAAGCCCTAGACACCTTCCCAACCCTACCTCCTAACCCTAGACACCTCCCCAACCCTACCTCCTAACCCTACACACTCCTCTGAACCCTAAACACCTAACCGCAACGACGCACACTCCCCTAAACCCTAGAAACAAGCCTCAACCCTACCCTCATACCCTAGTCCCCAGCCTTAAACCCTATTCCCAAGCCCCAAACCCTAGTCCGGAGCCCTAAAGACCCGTCCTGAGCCCTAAGCCCTACGTCCCAGCTCTAAGCCCTAACATCCCAGCCCTAAACCCTAAAGCCTAGTCTTACACACGAACCCTAAACCCTAGTCTCCAGTCCTACAAACTACCCTCCTTCCCTGCCCTAAACCCTGAAACCCAGTCCCGAACCCTAAAGCCTGGCCCTAAGCCCTAATCCCCGAGCCTGCAGCCCTAGCCCGCAGCCCTAAGCCCTAGCAGGGAGCCCCGAACCCTAAAGCCTGGCCCTAAGCCCTAATCCCCAGCCCTAAAACACAAGCCTTCCACCCTCACTCTCACCCCTAAACACTCACAACAACCCTTCCACCCTTATCCCAATTCCCACACACTTGCCCTGAGCCCTAAACCCTGGAATCCACATATAAGTCGCCCTCTTGTGGCTTTCATCTGCAATAACGCAGTACCGGCAATGTTAGCCAATGGCACGAAAGTGCACCTTGAAAACAGGCCCAAATTCGCATTTCCCCTCAACCTACGAGCAAACTACTATTTTTCTCAATAACTAGACATTCCCAACATACCTCCCAACCCCTTAAACACATTCCCAAAAATAGGGAACACCCCAAAATACCCTCCCAAACAACCGCATTACCGCGACCTCTGGGCCAGCCAATGTTAGCCAATGGCACGAAAGTACACTTACAAAACAGGCCAAAAGTACCCTTTCCCCTCCACCTACAACCAAACTGCTATTTTTCCCAGAAACTAGACATTCCCAACATTGCTCCCACACCCCTAAACTCCTTCCCAAAAACCTAGAACACCCCAACATACCACCCCAAAAACGTGCATTACCGCGACCTCGCATAAGGCCTAAAGTCGCGTCCAAAATGCACTTTCAAACTAGGCCCAAAACACCCCTTCCCCTCCATGAATTTTCTTCAAAACACTTGCAAACAAAATTAGACTTTCCCACCTCTGATCCCAGCTAACTACATCCACTTGGAACCACCTGGAACACCCTGCAATCGAACCCCAAAAACATGTAAACACTCACATTTAACATGGGCTCCTATGGCAGCTCCTTCCTTCCTCGACTTTCACGAAAAACACCCTTCCCATCGATCGATTCCTCCCAATCTTCCTGCACACCCATGAATTCCCCCTCCCTACCACTCACAGCAGCCCCGTTCCTCTGGAGCAAGTGGAACACCCTTAAAACCACTTCTCCACCACCCCAAAAACGCCCATTGGATAACATGGCGATTCAGGCCATCACTCAAAAAGTGCTTTTTTCGCACTTCCCCTACTTCGATCCTCTTGAAACTCACTGGGACATTAGTTCCAGCGATTATGAAGAATCTCAGCAAGAATTACACAAATCCATCCAGTGGAAGGGGTACGACTTTTGCGGCAAACACGCGCCCCCCGCAAACACGCAAAATCACCCCAAAATCAGCCAAATCTGGATCGATTTTTGCCAAACCACTGGAAAACCTTCCCAACACCAAACCACACAAGTCCAAACCAAATCCAGCCAAATCGGACCAACCCCAACCCAGCCAGACCAACACAAACCCTTCCAAAACACCAATATTGGCGAAACTGAATCGAGCCCTGAGCCCTAGACTCGGGGAAACCCTAGCAATTCCAACCCTAAGCCCTAGACACCTTCCCAACCCTACCTCCTAACCCTAGACACCTCCCCAACCCTACCTCCTAACCCTACACACTCCTCTGAACCCTAAACACCTAACCGCAACGACGCACACTCCCCTAAACCCTAGAAACAAGCCTCAACCCTACCCTCATACCCTAGTCCCCAGCCTTAAACCCTATTCCCAAGCCCCAAACCCTAGTCCGGAGCCCTAAAGACCCGTCCTGAGCCCTAAGCCCTACGTCCCAGCTCTAAGCCCTAACATCCCAGCCCTAAACCCTAAAGCCTAGTCTTACACACGAACCCTAAACCCTAGTCTCCAGTCCTACAAACTACCCTCCTTCCCTGCCCTAAACCCTGAAACCCAGTCCCGAACCCTAAAGCCTGGCCCTAAGCCCTAATCCCCGAGCCTGCAGCCCTAGCCCGCAGCCCTAAGCCCTAGCAGGGAGCCCCGAACCCTAAAGCCTGGCCCTAAGCCCTAATCCCCAGCCCTAAAACACAAGCCTTCCACCCTCACTCTCACCCCTAAACACTCACAACAACCCTTCCACCCTTATCCCAATTCCCACACACTTGCCCTGAGCCCTAAACCCTGGAATCCACATATAAGTCGCCCTCTTGTGGCTTTCATCTGCAATAACGCAGTACCGGCAATGTTAGCCAATGGCACGAAAGTGCACCTTGAAAACAGGCCCAAATTCGCATTTCCCCTCAACCTACGAGCAAACTACTATTTTTCTCAATAACTAGACATTCCCAACATACCTCCCAACCCCTTAAACACATTCCCAAAAATAGGGAACACCCCAAAATACCCTCCCAAACAACCGCATTACCGCGACCTCTGGGCCAGCCAATGTTAGCCAATGGCACGAAAGTACACTTACAAAACAGGCCAAAAGTACCCTTTCCCCTCCACCTACAACCAAACTGCTATTTTTCCCAGAAACTAGACATTCCCAACATTGCTCCCACACCCCTAAACTCCTTCCCAAAAACCTAGAACACCCCAACATACCACCCCAAAAACGTGCATTACCGCGACCTCGCATAAGGCCTAAAGTCGCGTCCAAAATGCACTTTCAAACTAGGCCCAAAACACCCCTTCCCCTCCATGAATTTTCTTCAAAACACTTGCAAACAAAATTAGACTTTCCCACCTCTGATCCCAGCTAACTACATCCACTTGGAACCACCTGGAACACCCTGCAATCGAACCCCAAAAACATGTAAACACTCACATTTAACATGGGCTCCTATGGCAGCTCCTTCCTTCCTCGACTTTCACGAAAAACACCCTTCCCATCGATCGATTCCTCCCAATCTTCCTGCACACCCATGAATTCCCCCTCCCTACCACTCACAGCAGCCCCGTTCCTCTGGAGCAAGTGGAACACCCTTAAAACCACTTCTCCACCACCCCAAAAACGCCCATTGGATAACATGGCGATTCAGGCCATCACTCAAAAAGTGCTTTTTTCGCACTTCCCCTACTTCGATCCTCTTGAAACTCACTGGGACATTAGTTCCAGCGATTATGAAGAATCTCAGCAAGAATTACACAAATCCATCCAGTGGAAGGGGTACGACTTTTGCGGCAAACACGCGCCCCCCGCAAACACGCAAAATCACCCCAAAATCAGCCAAATCTGGATCGATTTTTGCCAAACCACTGGAAAACCTTCCCAACACCAAACCACACAAGTCCAAACCAAATCCAGCCAAATCGGACCAACCCCAACCCAGCCAGACCAACACAAACCCTTCCAAAACACCAATATTGGCGAAACTGAATCGAGCCCTGAGCCCTAGACTCGGGGAAACCCTAGCAATTCCAACCCTAAGCCCTAGACACCTTCCCAACCCTACCTCCTAACCCTAGACACCTCCCCAACCCTACCTCCTAACCCTACACACTCCTCTGAACCCTAAACACCTAACCGCAACGACGCACACTCCCCTAAACCCTAGAAACAAGCCTCAACCCTACCCTCATACCCTAGTCCCCAGCCTTAAACCCTATTCCCAAGCCCCAAACCCTAGTCCGGAGCCCTAAAGACCCGTCCTGAGCCCTAAGCCCTACGTCCCAGCTCTAAGCCCTAACATCCCAGCCCTAAACCCTAAAGCCTAGTCTTACACACGAACCCTAAACCCTAGTCTCCAGTCCTACAAACTACCCTCCTTCCCTGCCCTAAACCCTGAAACCCAGTCCCGAACCCTAAAGCCTGGCCCTAAGCCCTAATCCCCGAGCCTGCAGCCCTAGCCCGCAGCCCTAAGCCCTAGCAGGGAGCCCCGAACCCTAAAGCCTGGCCCTAAGCCCTAATCCCCAGCCCTAAAACACAAGCCTTCCACCCTCACTCTCACCCCTAAACACTCACAACAACCCTTCCACCCTTATCCCAATTCCCACACACTTGCCCTGAGCCCTAAACCCTGGAATCCACATATAAGTCGCCCTCTTGTGGCTTTCATCTGCAATAACGCAGTACCGGCAATGTTAGCCAATGGCACGAAAGTGCACCTTGAAAACAGGCCCAAATTCGCATTTCCCCTCAACCTACGAGCAAACTACTATTTTTCTCAATAACTAGACATTCCCAACATACCTCCCAACCCCTTAAACACATTCCCAAAAATAGGGAACACCCCAAAATACCCTCCCAAACAACCGCATTACCGCGACCTCTGGGCCAGCCAATGTTAGCCAATGGCACGAAAGTACACTTACAAAACAGGCCAAAAGTACCCTTTCCCCTCCACCTACAACCAAACTGCTATTTTTCCCAGAAACTAGACATTCCCAACATTGCTCCCACACCCCTAAACTCCTTCCCAAAAACCTAGAACACCCCAACATACCACCCCAAAAACGTGCATTACCGCGACCTCGCATAAGGCCTAAAGTCGCGTCCAAAATGCACTTTCAAACTAGGCCCAAAACACCCCTTCCCCTCCATGAATTTTCTTCAAAACACTTGCAAACAAAATTAGACTTTCCCACCTCTGATCCCAGCTAACTACATCCACTTGGAACCACCTGGAACACCCTGCAATCGAACCCCAAAAACATGTAAACACTCACATTTAACATGGGCTCCTATGGCAGCTCCTTCCTTCCTCGACTTTCACGAAAAACACCCTTCCCATCGATCGATTCCTCCCAATCTTCCTGCACACCCATGAATTCCCCCTCCCTACCACTCACAGCAGCCCCGTTCCTCTGGAGCAAGTGGAACACCCTTAAAACCACTTCTCCACCACCCCAAAAACGCCCATTGGATAACATGGCGATTCAGGCCATCACTCAAAAAGTGCTTTTTTCGCACTTCCCCTACTTCGATCCTCTTGAAACTCACTGGGACATTAGTTCCAGCGATTATGAAGAATCTCAGCAAGAATTACACAAATCCATCCAGTGGAAGGGGTACGACTTTTGCGGCAAACACGCGCCCCCCGCAAACACGCAAAATCACCCCAAAATCAGCCAAATCTGGATCGATTTTTGCCAAACCACTGGAAAACCTTCCCAACACCAAACCACACAAGTCCAAACCAAATCCAGCCAAATCGGACCAACCCCAACCCAGCCAGACCAACACAAACCCTTCCAAAACACCAATATTGGCGAAACTGAATCGAGCCCTGAGCCCTAGACTCGGGGAAACCCTAGCAATTCCAACCCTAAGCCCTAGACACCTTCCCAACCCTACCTCCTAACCCTAGACACCTCCCCAACCCTACCTCCTAACCCTACACACTCCTCTGAACCCTAAACACCTAACCGCAACGACGCACACTCCCCTAAACCCTAGAAACAAGCCTCAACCCTACCCTCATACCCTAGTCCCCAGCCTTAAACCCTATTCCCAAGCCCCAAACCCTAGTCCGGAGCCCTAAAGACCCGTCCTGAGCCCTAAGCCCTACGTCCCAGCTCTAAGCCCTAACATCCCAGCCCTAAACCCTAAAGCCTAGTCTTACACACGAACCCTAAACCCTAGTCTCCAGTCCTACAAACTACCCTCCTTCCCTGCCCTAAACCCTGAAACCCAGTCCCGAACCCTAAAGCCTGGCCCTAAGCCCTAATCCCCGAGCCTGCAGCCCTAGCCCGCAGCCCTAAGCCCTAGCAGGGAGCCCCGAACCCTAAAGCCTGGCCCTAAGCCCTAATCCCCAGCCCTAAAACACAAGCCTTCCACCCTCACTCTCACCCCTAAACACTCACAACAACCCTTCCACCCTTATCCCAATTCCCACACACTTGCCCTGAGCCCTAAACCCTGGAATCCACATATAAGTCGCCCTCTTGTGGCTTTCATCTGCAATAACGCAGTACCGGCAATGTTAGCCAATGGCACGAAAGTGCACCTTGAAAACAGGCCCAAATTCGCATTTCCCCTCAACCTACGAGCAAACTACTATTTTTCTCAATAACTAGACATTCCCAACATACCTCCCAACCCCTTAAACACATTCCCAAAAATAGGGAACACCCCAAAATACCCTCCCAAACAACCGCATTACCGCGACCTCTGGGCCAGCCAATGTTAGCCAATGGCACGAAAGTACACTTACAAAACAGGCCAAAAGTACCCTTTCCCCTCCACCTACAACCAAACTGCTATTTTTCCCAGAAACTAGACATTCCCAACATTGCTCCCACACCCCTAAACTCCTTCCCAAAAACCTAGAACACCCCAACATACCACCCCAAAAACGTGCATTACCGCGACCTCGCATAAGGCCTAAAGTCGCGTCCAAAATGCACTTTCAAACTAGGCCCAAAACACCCCTTCCCCTCCATGAATTTTCTTCAAAACACTTGCAAACAAAATTAGACTTTCCCACCTCTGATCCCAGCTAACTACATCCACTTGGAACCACCTGGAACACCCTGCAATCGAACCCCAAAAACATGTAAACACTCACATTTAACATGGGCTCCTATGGCAGCTCCTTCCTTCCTCGACTTTCACGAAAAACACCCTTCCCATCGATCGATTCCTCCCAATCTTCCTGCACACCCATGAATTCCCCCTCCCTACCACTCACAGCAGCCCCGTTCCTCTGGAGCAAGTGGAACACCCTTAAAACCACTTCTCCACCACCCCAAAAACGCCCATTGGATAACATGGCGATTCAGGCCATCACTCAAAAAGTGCTTTTTTCGCACTTCCCCTACTTCGATCCTCTTGAAACTCACTGGGACATTAGTTCCAGCGATTATGAAGAATCTCAGCAAGAATTACACAAATCCATCCAGTGGAAGGGGTACGACTTTTGCGGCAAACACGCGCCCCCCGCAAACACGCAAAATCACCCCAAAATCAGCCAAATCTGGATCGATTTTTGCCAAACCACTGGAAAACCTTCCCAACACCAAACCACACAAGTCCAAACCAAATCCAGCCAAATCGGACCAACCCCAACCCAGCCAGACCAACACAAACCCTTCCAAAACACCAATATTGGCGAAACTGAATCGAGCCCTGAGCCCTAGACTCGGGGAAACCCTAGCAATTCCAACCCTAAGCCCTAGACACCTTCCCAACCCTACCTCCTAACCCTAGACACCTCCCCAACCCTACCTCCTAACCCTACACACTCCTCTGAACCCTAAACACCTAACCGCAACGACGCACACTCCCCTAAACCCTAGAAACAAGCCTCAACCCTACCCTCATACCCTAGTCCCCAGCCTTAAACCCTATTCCCAAGCCCCAAACCCTAGTCCGGAGCCCTAAAGACCCGTCCTGAGCCCTAAGCCCTACGTCCCAGCTCTAAGCCCTAACATCCCAGCCCTAAACCCTAAAGCCTAGTCTTACACACGAACCCTAAACCCTAGTCTCCAGTCCTACAAACTACCCTCCTTCCCTGCCCTAAACCCTGAAACCCAGTCCCGAACCCTAAAGCCTGGCCCTAAGCCCTAATCCCCGAGCCTGCAGCCCTAGCCCGCAGCCCTAAGCCCTAGCAGGGAGCCCCGAACCCTAAAGCCTGGCCCTAAGCCCTAATCCCCAGCCCTAAAACACAAGCCTTCCACCCTCACTCTCACCCCTAAACACTCACAACAACCCTTCCACCCTTATCCCAATTCCCACACACTTGCCCTGAGCCCTAAACCCTGGAATCCACATATAAGTCGCCCTCTTGTGGCTTTCATCTGCAATAACGCAGTACCGGCAATGTTAGCCAATGGCACGAAAGTGCACCTTGAAAACAGGCCCAAATTCGCATTTCCCCTCAACCTACGAGCAAACTACTATTTTTCTCAATAACTAGACATTCCCAACATACCTCCCAACCCCTTAAACACATTCCCAAAAATAGGGAACACCCCAAAATACCCTCCCAAACAACCGCATTACCGCGACCTCTGGGCCAGCCAATGTTAGCCAATGGCACGAAAGTACACTTACAAAACAGGCCAAAAGTACCCTTTCCCCTCCACCTACAACCAAACTGCTATTTTTCCCAGAAACTAGACATTCCCAACATTGCTCCCACACCCCTAAACTCCTTCCCAAAAACCTAGAACACCCCAACATACCACCCCAAAAACGTGCATTACCGCGACCTCGCATAAGGCCTAAAGTCGCGTCCAAAATGCACTTTCAAACTAGGCCCAAAACACCCCTTCCCCTCCATGAATTTTCTTCAAAACACTTGCAAACAAAATTAGACTTTCCCACCTCTGATCCCAGCTAACTACATCCACTTGGAACCACCTGGAACACCCTGCAATCGAACCCCAAAAACATGTAAACACTCACATTTAACATGGGCTCCTATGGCAGCTCCTTCCTTCCTCGACTTTCACGAAAAACACCCTTCCCATCGATCGATTCCTCCCAATCTTCCTGCACACCCATGAATTCCCCCTCCCTACCACTCACAGCAGCCCCGTTCCTCTGGAGCAAGTGGAACACCCTTAAAACCACTTCTCCACCACCCCAAAAACGCCCATTGGATAACATGGCGATTCAGGCCATCACTCAAAAAGTGCTTTTTTCGCACTTCCCCTACTTCGATCCTCTTGAAACTCACTGGGACATTAGTTCCAGCGATTATGAAGAATCTCAGCAAGAATTACACAAATCCATCCAGTGGAAGGGGTACGACTTTTGCGGCAAACACGCGCCCCCCGCAAACACGCAAAATCACCCCAAAATCAGCCAAATCTGGATCGATTTTTGCCAAACCACTGGAAAACCTTCCCAACACCAAACCACACAAGTCCAAACCAAATCCAGCCAAATCGGACCAACCCCAACCCAGCCAGACCAACACAAACCCTTCCAAAACACCAATATTGGCGAAACTGAATCGAGCCCTGAGCCCTAGACTCGGGGAAACCCTAGCAATTCCAACCCTAAGCCCTAGACACCTTCCCAACCCTACCTCCTAACCCTAGACACCTCCCCAACCCTACCTCCTAACCCTACACACTCCTCTGAACCCTAAACACCTAACCGCAACGACGCACACTCCCCTAAACCCTAGAAACAAGCCTCAACCCTACCCTCATACCCTAGTCCCCAGCCTTAAACCCTATTCCCAAGCCCCAAACCCTAGTCCGGAGCCCTAAAGACCCGTCCTGAGCCCTAAGCCCTACGTCCCAGCTCTAAGCCCTAACATCCCAGCCCTAAACCCTAAAGCCTAGTCTTACACACGAACCCTAAACCCTAGTCTCCAGTCCTACAAACTACCCTCCTTCCCTGCCCTAAACCCTGAAACCCAGTCCCGAACCCTAAAGCCTGGCCCTAAGCCCTAATCCCCGAGCCTGCAGCCCTAGCCCGCAGCCCTAAGCCCTAGCAGGGAGCCCCGAACCCTAAAGCCTGGCCCTAAGCCCTAATCCCCAGCCCTAAAACACAAGCCTTCCACCCTCACTCTCACCCCTAAACACTCACAACAACCCTTCCACCCTTATCCCAATTCCCACACACTTGCCCTGAGCCCTAAACCCTGGAATCCACATATAAGTCGCCCTCTTGTGGCTTTCATCTGCAATAACGCAGTACCGGCAATGTTAGCCAATGGCACGAAAGTGCACCTTGAAAACAGGCCCAAATTCGCATTTCCCCTCAACCTACGAGCAAACTACTATTTTTCTCAATAACTAGACATTCCCAACATACCTCCCAACCCCTTAAACACATTCCCAAAAATAGGGAACACCCCAAAATACCCTCCCAAACAACCGCATTACCGCGACCTCTGGGCCAGCCAATGTTAGCCAATGGCACGAAAGTACACTTACAAAACAGGCCAAAAGTACCCTTTCCCCTCCACCTACAACCAAACTGCTATTTTTCCCAGAAACTAGACATTCCCAACATTGCTCCCACACCCCTAAACTCCTTCCCAAAAACCTAGAACACCCCAACATACCACCCCAAAAACGTGCATTACCGCGACCTCGCATAAGGCCTAAAGTCGCGTCCAAAATGCACTTTCAAACTAGGCCCAAAACACCCCTTCCCCTCCATGAATTTTCTTCAAAACACTTGCAAACAAAATTAGACTTTCCCACCTCTGATCCCAGCTAACTACATCCACTTGGAACCACCTGGAACACCCTGCAATCGAACCCCAAAAACATGTAAACACTCACATTTAACATGGGCTCCTATGGCAGCTCCTTCCTTCCTCGACTTTCACGAAAAACACCCTTCCCATCGATCGATTCCTCCCAATCTTCCTGCACACCCATGAATTCCCCCTCCCTACCACTCACAGCAGCCCCGTTCCTCTGGAGCAAGTGGAACACCCTTAAAACCACTTCTCCACCACCCCAAAAACGCCCATTGGATAACATGGCGATTCAGGCCATCACTCAAAAAGTGCTTTTTTCGCACTTCCCCTACTTCGATCCTCTTGAAACTCACTGGGACATTAGTTCCAGCGATTATGAAGAATCTCAGCAAGAATTACACAAATCCATCCAGTGGAAGGGGTACGACTTTTGCGGCAAACACGCGCCCCCCGCAAACACGCAAAATCACCCCAAAATCAGCCAAATCTGGATCGATTTTTGCCAAACCACTGGAAAACCTTCCCAACACCAAACCACACAAGTCCAAACCAAATCCAGCCAAATCGGACCAACCCCAACCCAGCCAGACCAACACAAACCCTTCCAAAACACCAATATTGGCGAAACTGAATCGAGCCCTGAGCCCTAGACTCGGGGAAACCCTAGCAATTCCAACCCTAAGCCCTAGACACCTTCCCAACCCTACCTCCTAACCCTAGACACCTCCCCAACCCTACCTCCTAACCCTACACACTCCTCTGAACCCTAAACACCTAACCGCAACGACGCACACTCCCCTAAACCCTAGAAACAAGCCTCAACCCTACCCTCATACCCTAGTCCCCAGCCTTAAACCCTATTCCCAAGCCCCAAACCCTAGTCCGGAGCCCTAAAGACCCGTCCTGAGCCCTAAGCCCTACGTCCCAGCTCTAAGCCCTAACATCCCAGCCCTAAACCCTAAAGCCTAGTCTTACACACGAACCCTAAACCCTAGTCTCCAGTCCTACAAACTACCCTCCTTCCCTGCCCTAAACCCTGAAACCCAGTCCCGAACCCTAAAGCCTGGCCCTAAGCCCTAATCCCCGAGCCTGCAGCCCTAGCCCGCAGCCCTAAGCCCTAGCAGGGAGCCCCGAACCCTAAAGCCTGGCCCTAAGCCCTAATCCCCAGCCCTAAAACACAAGCCTTCCACCCTCACTCTCACCCCTAAACACTCACAACAACCCTTCCACCCTTATCCCAATTCCCACACACTTGCCCTGAGCCCTAAACCCTGGAATCCACATATAAGTCGCCCTCTTGTGGCTTTCATCTGCAATAACGCAGTACCGGCAATGTTAGCCAATGGCACGAAAGTGCACCTTGAAAACAGGCCCAAATTCGCATTTCCCCTCAACCTACGAGCAAACTACTATTTTTCTCAATAACTAGACATTCCCAACATACCTCCCAACCCCTTAAACACATTCCCAAAAATAGGGAACACCCCAAAATACCCTCCCAAACAACCGCATTACCGCGACCTCTGGGCCAGCCAATGTTAGCCAATGGCACGAAAGTACACTTACAAAACAGGCCAAAAGTACCCTTTCCCCTCCACCTACAACCAAACTGCTATTTTTCCCAGAAACTAGACATTCCCAACATTGCTCCCACACCCCTAAACTCCTTCCCAAAAACCTAGAACACCCCAACATACCACCCCAAAAACGTGCATTACCGCGACCTCGCATAAGGCCTAAAGTCGCGTCCAAAATGCACTTTCAAACTAGGCCCAAAACACCCCTTCCCCTCCATGAATTTTCTTCAAAACACTTGCAAACAAAATTAGACTTTCCCACCTCTGATCCCAGCTAACTACATCCACTTGGAACCACCTGGAACACCCTGCAATCGAACCCCAAAAACATGTAAACACTCACATTTAACATGGGCTCCTATGGCAGCTCCTTCCTTCCTCGACTTTCACGAAAAACACCCTTCCCATCGATCGATTCCTCCCAATCTTCCTGCACACCCATGAATTCCCCCTCCCTACCACTCACAGCAGCCCCGTTCCTCTGGAGCAAGTGGAACACCCTTAAAACCACTTCTCCACCACCCCAAAAACGCCCATTGGATAACATGGCGATTCAGGCCATCACTCAAAAAGTGCTTTTTTCGCACTTCCCCTACTTCGATCCTCTTGAAACTCACTGGGACATTAGTTCCAGCGATTATGAAGAATCTCAGCAAGAATTACACAAATCCATCCAGTGGAAGGGGTACGACTTTTGCGGCAAACACGCGCCCCCCGCAAACACGCAAAATCACCCCAAAATCAGCCAAATCTGGATCGATTTTTGCCAAACCACTGGAAAACCTTCCCAACACCAAACCACACAAGTCCAAACCAAATCCAGCCAAATCGGACCAACCCCAACCCAGCCAGACCAACACAAACCCTTCCAAAACACCAATATTGGCGAAACTGAATCGAGCCCTGAGCCCTAGACTCGGGGAAACCCTAGCAATTCCAACCCTAAGCCCTAGACACCTTCCCAACCCTACCTCCTAACCCTAGACACCTCCCCAACCCTACCTCCTAACCCTACACACTCCTCTGAACCCTAAACACCTAACCGCAACGACGCACACTCCCCTAAACCCTAGAAACAAGCCTCAACCCTACCCTCATACCCTAGTCCCCAGCCTTAAACCCTATTCCCAAGCCCCAAACCCTAGTCCGGAGCCCTAAAGACCCGTCCTGAGCCCTAAGCCCTACGTCCCAGCTCTAAGCCCTAACATCCCAGCCCTAAACCCTAAAGCCTAGTCTTACACACGAACCCTAAACCCTAGTCTCCAGTCCTACAAACTACCCTCCTTCCCTGCCCTAAACCCTGAAACCCAGTCCCGAACCCTAAAGCCTGGCCCTAAGCCCTAATCCCCGAGCCTGCAGCCCTAGCCCGCAGCCCTAAGCCCTAGCAGGGAGCCCCGAACCCTAAAGCCTGGCCCTAAGCCCTAATCCCCAGCCCTAAAACACAAGCCTTCCACCCTCACTCTCACCCCTAAACACTCACAACAACCCTTCCACCCTTATCCCAATTCCCACACACTTGCCCTGAGCCCTAAACCCTGGAATCCACATATAAGTCGCCCTCTTGTGGCTTTCATCTGCAATAACGCAGTACCGGCAATGTTAGCCAATGGCACGAAAGTGCACCTTGAAAACAGGCCCAAATTCGCATTTCCCCTCAACCTACGAGCAAACTACTATTTTTCTCAATAACTAGACATTCCCAACATACCTCCCAACCCCTTAAACACATTCCCAAAAATAGGGAACACCCCAAAATACCCTCCCAAACAACCGCATTACCGCGACCTCTGGGCCAGCCAATGTTAGCCAATGGCACGAAAGTACACTTACAAAACAGGCCAAAAGTACCCTTTCCCCTCCACCTACAACCAAACTGCTATTTTTCCCAGAAACTAGACATTCCCAACATTGCTCCCACACCCCTAAACTCCTTCCCAAAAACCTAGAACACCCCAACATACCACCCCAAAAACGTGCATTACCGCGACCTCGCATAAGGCCTAAAGTCGCGTCCAAAATGCACTTTCAAACTAGGCCCAAAACACCCCTTCCCCTCCATGAATTTTCTTCAAAACACTTGCAAACAAAATTAGACTTTCCCACCTCTGATCCCAGCTAACTACATCCACTTGGAACCACCTGGAACACCCTGCAATCGAACCCCAAAAACATGTAAACACTCACATTTAACATGGGCTCCTATGGCAGCTCCTTCCTTCCTCGACTTTCACGAAAAACACCCTTCCCATCGATCGATTCCTCCCAATCTTCCTGCACACCCATGAATTCCCCCTCCCTACCACTCACAGCAGCCCCGTTCCTCTGGAGCAAGTGGAACACCCTTAAAACCACTTCTCCACCACCCCAAAAACGCCCATTGGATAACATGGCGATTCAGGCCATCACTCAAAAAGTGCTTTTTTCGCACTTCCCCTACTTCGATCCTCTTGAAACTCACTGGGACATTAGTTCCAGCGATTATGAAGAATCTCAGCAAGAATTACACAAATCCATCCAGTGGAAGGGGTACGACTTTTGCGGCAAACACGCGCCCCCCGCAAACACGCAAAATCACCCCAAAATCAGCCAAATCTGGATCGATTTTTGCCAAACCACTGGAAAACCTTCCCAACACCAAACCACACAAGTCCAAACCAAATCCAGCCAAATCGGACCAACCCCAACCCAGCCAGACCAACACAAACCCTTCCAAAACACCAATATTGGCGAAACTGAATCGAGCCCTGAGCCCTAGACTCGGGGAAACCCTAGCAATTCCAACCCTAAGCCCTAGACACCTTCCCAACCCTACCTCCTAACCCTAGACACCTCCCCAACCCTACCTCCTAACCCTACACACTCCTCTGAACCCTAAACACCTAACCGCAACGACGCACACTCCCCTAAACCCTAGAAACAAGCCTCAACCCTACCCTCATACCCTAGTCCCCAGCCTTAAACCCTATTCCCAAGCCCCAAACCCTAGTCCGGAGCCCTAAAGACCCGTCCTGAGCCCTAAGCCCTACGTCCCAGCTCTAAGCCCTAACATCCCAGCCCTAAACCCTAAAGCCTAGTCTTACACACGAACCCTAAACCCTAGTCTCCAGTCCTACAAACTACCCTCCTTCCCTGCCCTAAACCCTGAAACCCAGTCCCGAACCCTAAAGCCTGGCCCTAAGCCCTAATCCCCGAGCCTGCAGCCCTAGCCCGCAGCCCTAAGCCCTAGCAGGGAGCCCCGAACCCTAAAGCCTGGCCCTAAGCCCTAATCCCCAGCCCTAAAACACAAGCCTTCCACCCTCACTCTCACCCCTAAACACTCACAACAACCCTTCCACCCTTATCCCAATTCCCACACACTTGCCCTGAGCCCTAAACCCTGGAATCCACATATAAGTCGCCCTCTTGTGGCTTTCATCTGCAATAACGCAGTACCGGCAATGTTAGCCAATGGCACGAAAGTGCACCTTGAAAACAGGCCCAAATTCGCATTTCCCCTCAACCTACGAGCAAACTACTATTTTTCTCAATAACTAGACATTCCCAACATACCTCCCAACCCCTTAAACACATTCCCAAAAATAGGGAACACCCCAAAATACCCTCCCAAACAACCGCATTACCGCGACCTCTGGGCCAGCCAATGTTAGCCAATGGCACGAAAGTACACTTACAAAACAGGCCAAAAGTACCCTTTCCCCTCCACCTACAACCAAACTGCTATTTTTCCCAGAAACTAGACATTCCCAACATTGCTCCCACACCCCTAAACTCCTTCCCAAAAACCTAGAACACCCCAACATACCACCCCAAAAACGTGCATTACCGCGACCTCGCATAAGGCCTAAAGTCGCGTCCAAAATGCACTTTCAAACTAGGCCCAAAACACCCCTTCCCCTCCATGAATTTTCTTCAAAACACTTGCAAACAAAATTAGACTTTCCCACCTCTGATCCCAGCTAACTACATCCACTTGGAACCACCTGGAACACCCTGCAATCGAACCCCAAAAACATGTAAACACTCACATTTAACATGGGCTCCTATGGCAGCTCCTTCCTTCCTCGACTTTCACGAAAAACACCCTTCCCATCGATCGATTCCTCCCAATCTTCCTGCACACCCATGAATTCCCCCTCCCTACCACTCACAGCAGCCCCGTTCCTCTGGAGCAAGTGGAACACCCTTAAAACCACTTCTCCACCACCCCAAAAACGCCCATTGGATAACATGGCGATTCAGGCCATCACTCAAAAAGTGCTTTTTTCGCACTTCCCCTACTTCGATCCTCTTGAAACTCACTGGGACATTAGTTCCAGCGATTATGAAGAATCTCAGCAAGAATTACACAAATCCATCCAGTGGAAGGGGTACGACTTTTGCGGCAAACACGCGCCCCCCGCAAACACGCAAAATCACCCCAAAATCAGCCAAATCTGGATCGATTTTTGCCAAACCACTGGAAAACCTTCCCAACACCAAACCACACAAGTCCAAACCAAATCCAGCCAAATCGGACCAACCCCAACCCAGCCAGACCAACACAAACCCTTCCAAAACACCAATATTGGCGAAACTGAATCGAGCCCTGAGCCCTAGACTCGGGGAAACCCTAGCAATTCCAACCCTAAGCCCTAGACACCTTCCCAACCCTACCTCCTAACCCTAGACACCTCCCCAACCCTACCTCCTAACCCTACACACTCCTCTGAACCCTAAACACCTAACCGCAACGACGCACACTCCCCTAAACCCTAGAAACAAGCCTCAACCCTACCCTCATACCCTAGTCCCCAGCCTTAAACCCTATTCCCAAGCCCCAAACCCTAGTCCGGAGCCCTAAAGACCCGTCCTGAGCCCTAAGCCCTACGTCCCAGCTCTAAGCCCTAACATCCCAGCCCTAAACCCTAAAGCCTAGTCTTACACACGAACCCTAAACCCTAGTCTCCAGTCCTACAAACTACCCTCCTTCCCTGCCCTAAACCCTGAAACCCAGTCCCGAACCCTAAAGCCTGGCCCTAAGCCCTAATCCCCGAGCCTGCAGCCCTAGCCCGCAGCCCTAAGCCCTAGCAGGGAGCCCCGAACCCTAAAGCCTGGCCCTAAGCCCTAATCCCCAGCCCTAAAACACAAGCCTTCCACCCTCACTCTCACCCCTAAACACTCACAACAACCCTTCCACCCTTATCCCAATTCCCACACACTTGCCCTGAGCCCTAAACCCTGGAATCCACATATAAGTCGCCCTCTTGTGGCTTTCATCTGCAATAACGCAGTACCGGCAATGTTAGCCAATGGCACGAAAGTGCACCTTGAAAACAGGCCCAAATTCGCATTTCCCCTCAACCTACGAGCAAACTACTATTTTTCTCAATAACTAGACATTCCCAACATACCTCCCAACCCCTTAAACACATTCCCAAAAATAGGGAACACCCCAAAATACCCTCCCAAACAACCGCATTACCGCGACCTCTGGGCCAGCCAATGTTAGCCAATGGCACGAAAGTACACTTACAAAACAGGCCAAAAGTACCCTTTCCCCTCCACCTACAACCAAACTGCTATTTTTCCCAGAAACTAGACATTCCCAACATTGCTCCCACACCCCTAAACTCCTTCCCAAAAACCTAGAACACCCCAACATACCACCCCAAAAACGTGCATTACCGCGACCTCGCATAAGGCCTAAAGTCGCGTCCAAAATGCACTTTCAAACTAGGCCCAAAACACCCCTTCCCCTCCATGAATTTTCTTCAAAACACTTGCAAACAAAATTAGACTTTCCCACCTCTGATCCCAGCTAACTACATCCACTTGGAACCACCTGGAACACCCTGCAATCGAACCCCAAAAACATGTAAACACTCACATTTAACATGGGCTCCTATGGCAGCTCCTTCCTTCCTCGACTTTCACGAAAAACACCCTTCCCATCGATCGATTCCTCCCAATCTTCCTGCACACCCATGAATTCCCCCTCCCTACCACTCACAGCAGCCCCGTTCCTCTGGAGCAAGTGGAACACCCTTAAAACCACTTCTCCACCACCCCAAAAACGCCCATTGGATAACATGGCGATTCAGGCCATCACTCAAAAAGTGCTTTTTTCGCACTTCCCCTACTTCGATCCTCTTGAAACTCACTGGGACATTAGTTCCAGCGATTATGAAGAATCTCAGCAAGAATTACACAAATCCATCCAGTGGAAGGGGTACGACTTTTGCGGCAAACACGCGCCCCCCGCAAACACGCAAAATCACCCCAAAATCAGCCAAATCTGGATCGATTTTTGCCAAACCACTGGAAAACCTTCCCAACACCAAACCACACAAGTCCAAACCAAATCCAGCCAAATCGGACCAACCCCAACCCAGCCAGACCAACACAAACCCTTCCAAAACACCAATATTGGCGAAACTGAATCGAGCCCTGAGCCCTAGACTCGGGGAAACCCTAGCAATTCCAACCCTAAGCCCTAGACACCTTCCCAACCCTACCTCCTAACCCTAGACACCTCCCCAACCCTACCTCCTAACCCTACACACTCCTCTGAACCCTAAACACCTAACCGCAACGACGCACACTCCCCTAAACCCTAGAAACAAGCCTCAACCCTACCCTCATACCCTAGTCCCCAGCCTTAAACCCTATTCCCAAGCCCCAAACCCTAGTCCGGAGCCCTAAAGACCCGTCCTGAGCCCTAAGCCCTACGTCCCAGCTCTAAGCCCTAACATCCCAGCCCTAAACCCTAAAGCCTAGTCTTACACACGAACCCTAAACCCTAGTCTCCAGTCCTACAAACTACCCTCCTTCCCTGCCCTAAACCCTGAAACCCAGTCCCGAACCCTAAAGCCTGGCCCTAAGCCCTAATCCCCGAGCCTGCAGCCCTAGCCCGCAGCCCTAAGCCCTAGCAGGGAGCCCCGAACCCTAAAGCCTGGCCCTAAGCCCTAATCCCCAGCCCTAAAACACAAGCCTTCCACCCTCACTCTCACCCCTAAACACTCACAACAACCCTTCCACCCTTATCCCAATTCCCACACACTTGCCCTGAGCCCTAAACCCTGGAATCCACATATAAGTCGCCCTCTTGTGGCTTTCATCTGCAATAACGCAGTACCGGCAATGTTAGCCAATGGCACGAAAGTGCACCTTGAAAACAGGCCCAAATTCGCATTTCCCCTCAACCTACGAGCAAACTACTATTTTTCTCAATAACTAGACATTCCCAACATACCTCCCAACCCCTTAAACACATTCCCAAAAATAGGGAACACCCCAAAATACCCTCCCAAACAACCGCATTACCGCGACCTCTGGGCCAGCCAATGTTAGCCAATGGCACGAAAGTACACTTACAAAACAGGCCAAAAGTACCCTTTCCCCTCCACCTACAACCAAACTGCTATTTTTCCCAGAAACTAGACATTCCCAACATTGCTCCCACACCCCTAAACCCTTCCCAAAAACCTAGAACACCCCAACATACCACCCCAAAAACGTGCATTACCGCGACCTCGCATAAGGCCTAAAGTCGCGTCCAAAATGCACTTTCAAACTAGGCCCAAAACACCCCTTCCCCTCCATGAATTTTCTTCAAAACACTTGCAAACAAAATTAGACTTTCCCACCTCTGATCCCAGCTAACTACATCCACTTGGAACCACCTGGAACACCCTGCAATCGAACCCCAAAAACATGTAAACACTCACATTTAACATGGGCTCCTATGGCAGCTCCTTCCTTCCTCGACTTTCACGAAAAACACCCTTCCCATCGATCGATTCCTCCCAATCTTCCTGCACACCCATGAATTCCCCCTCCCTACCACTCACAGCAGCCCCGTTCCTCTGGAGCAAGTGGAACACCCTTAAAACCACTTCTCCACCACCCCAAAAACGCCCATTGGATAACATGGCGATTCAGGCCATCACTCAAAAAGTGCTTTTTTCGCACTTCCCCTACTTCGATCCTCTTGAAACTCACTGGGACATTAGTTCCAGCGATTATGAAGAATCTCAGCAAGAATTACACAAATCCATCCAGTGGAAGGGGTACGACTTTTGCGGCAAACACGCGCCCCCCGCAAACACGCAAAATCACCCCAAAATCAGCCAAATCTGGATCGATTTTTGCCAAACCACTGGAAAACCTTCCCAACACCAAACCACACAAGTCCAAACCAAATCCAGCCAAATCGGACCAACCCCAACCCAGCCAGACCAACACAAACCCTTCCAAAACACCAATATTGGCGAAACTGAATCGAGCCCTGAGCCCTAGACTCGGGGAAACCCTAGCAATTCCAACCCTAAGCCCTAGACACCTTCCCAACCCTACCTCCTAACCCTAGACACCTCCCCAACCCTACCTCCTAACCCTACACACTCCTCTGAACCCTAAACACCTAACCGCAACGACGCACACTCCCCTAAACCCTAGAAACAAGCCTCAACCCTACCCTCATACCCTAGTCCCCAGCCTTAAACCCTATTCCCAAGCCCCAAACCCTAGTCCGGAGCCCTAAAGACCCGTCCTGAGCCCTAAGCCCTACGTCCCAGCTCTAAGCCCTAACATCCCAGCCCTAAACCCTAAAGCCTAGTCTTACACACGAACCCTAAACCCTAGTCTCCAGTCCTACAAACTACCCTCCTTCCCTGCCCTAAACCCTGAAACCCAGTCCCGAACCCTAAAGCCTGGCCCTAAGCCCTAATCCCCGAGCCTGCAGCCCTAGCCCGCAGCCCTAAGCCCTAGCAGGGAGCCCCGAACCCTAAAGCCTGGCCCTAAGCCCTAATCCCCAGCCCTAAAACACAAGCCTTCCACCCTCACTCTCACCCCTAAACACTCACAACAACCCTTCCACCCTTATCCCAATTCCCACACACTTGCCCTGAGCCCTAAACCCTGGAATCCACATATAAGTCGCCCTCTTGTGGCTTTCATCTGCAATAACGCAGTACCGGCAATGTTAGCCAATGGCACGAAAGTGCACCTTGAAAACAGGCCCAAATTCGCATTTCCCCTCAACCTACGAGCAAACTACTATTTTTCTCAATAACTAGACATTCCCAACATACCTCCCAACCCCTTAAACACATTCCCAAAAATAGGGAACACCCCAAAATACCCTCCCAAACAACCGCATTACCGCGACCTCTGGGCCAGCCAATGTTAGCCAATGGCACGAAAGTACACTTACAAAACAGGCCAAAAGTACCCTTTCCCCTCCACCTACAACCAAACTGCTATTTTTCCCAGAAACTAGACATTCCCAACATTGCTCCCACACCCCTAAACTCCTTCCCAAAAACCTAGAACACCCCAACATACCACCCCAAAAACGTGCATTACCGCGACCTCGCATAAGGCCTAAAGTCGCGTCCAAAATGCACTTTCAAACTAGGCCCAAAACACCCCTTCCCCTCCATGAATTTTCTTCAAAACACTTGCAAACAAAATTAGACTTTCCCACCTCTGATCCCAGCTAACTACATCCACTTGGAACCACCTGGAACACCCTGCAATCGAACCCCAAAAACATGTAAACACTCACATTTAACATGGGCTCCTATGGCAGCTCCTTCCTTCCTCGACTTTCACGAAAAACACCCTTCCCATCGATCGATTCCTCCCAATCTTCCTGCACACCCATGAATTCCCCCTCCCTACCACTCACAGCAGCCCCGTTCCTCTGGAGCAAGTGGAACACCCTTAAAACCACTTCTCCACCACCCCAAAAACGCCCATTGGATAACATGGCGATTCAGGCCATCACTCAAAAAGTGCTTTTTTCGCACTTCCCCTACTTCGATCCTCTTGAAACTCACTGGGACATTAGTTCCAGCGATTATGAAGAATCTCAGCAAGAATTACACAAATCCATCCAGTGGAAGGGGTACGACTTTTGCGGCAAACACGCGCCCCCCGCAAACACGCAAAATCACCCCAAAATCAGCCAAATCTGGATCGATTTTTGCCAAACCACTGGAAAACCTTCCCAACACCAAACCACACAAGTCCAAACCAAATCCAGCCAAATCGGACCAACCCCAACCCAGCCAGACCAACACAAACCCTTCCAAAACACCAATATTGGCGAAACTGAATCGAGCCCTGAGCCCTAGACTCGGGGAAACCCTAGCAATTCCAACCCTAAGCCCTAGACACCTTCCCAACCCTACCTCCTAACCCTAGACACCTCCCCAACCCTACCTCCTAACCCTACACACTCCTCTGAACCCTAAACACCTAACCGCAACGACGCACACTCCCCTAAACCCTAGAAACAAGCCTCAACCCTACCCTCATACCCTAGTCCCCAGCCTTAAACCCTATTCCCAAGCCCCAAACCCTAGTCCGGAGCCCTAAAGACCCGTCCTGAGCCCTAAGCCCTACGTCCCAGCTCTAAGCCCTAACATCCCAGCCCTAAACCCTAAAGCCTAGTCTTACACACGAACCCTAAACCCTAGTCTCCAGTCCTACAAACTACCCTCCTTCCCTGCCCTAAACCCTGAAACCCAGTCCCGAACCCTAAAGCCTGGCCCTAAGCCCTAATCCCCGAGCCTGCAGCCCTAGCCCGCAGCCCTAAGCCCTAGCAGGGAGCCCCGAACCCTAAAGCCTGGCCCTAAGCCCTAATCCCCAGCCCTAAAACACAAGCCTTCCACCCTCACTCTCACCCCTAAACACTCACAACAACCCTTCCACCCTTATCCCAATTCCCACACACTTGCCCTGAGCCCTAAACCCTGGAATCCACATATAAGTCGCCCTCTTGTGGCTTTCATCTGCAATAACGCAGTACCGGCAATGTTAGCCAATGGCACGAAAGTGCACCTTGAAAACAGGCCCAAATTCGCATTTCCCCTCAACCTACGAGCAAACTACTATTTTTCTCAATAACTAGACATTCCCAACATACCTCCCAACCCCTTAAACACATTCCCAAAAATAGGGAACACCCCAAAATACCCTCCCAAACAACCGCATTACCGCGACCTCTGGGCCAGCCAATGTTAGCCAATGGCACGAAAGTACACTTACAAAACAGGCCAAAAGTACCCTTTCCCCTCCACCTACAACCAAACTGCTATTTTTCCCAGAAACTAGACATTCCCAACATTGCTCCCACACCCCTAAACTCCTTCCCAAAAACCTAGAACACCCCAACATACCACCCCAAAAACGTGCATTACCGCGACCTCGCATAAGGCCTAAAGTCGCGTCCAAAATGCACTTTCAAACTAGGCCCAAAACACCCCTTCCCCTCCATGAATTTTCTTCAAAACACTTGCAAACAAAATTAGACTTTCCCACCTCTGATCCCAGCTAACTACATCCACTTGGAACCACCTGGAACACCCTGCAATCGAACCCCAAAAACATGTAAACACTCACATTTAACATGGGCTCCTATGGCAGCTCCTTCCTTCCTCGACTTTCACGAAAAACACCCTTCCCATCGATCGATTCCTCCCAATCTTCCTGCACACCCATGAATTCCCCCTCCCTACCACTCACAGCAGCCCCGTTCCTCTGGAGCAAGTGGAACACCCTTAAAACCACTTCTCCACCACCCCAAAAACGCCCATTGGATAACATGGCGATTCAGGCCATCACTCAAAAAGTGCTTTTTTCGCACTTCCCCTACTTCGATCCTCTTGAAACTCACTGGGACATTAGTTCCAGCGATTATGAAGAATCTCAGCAAGAATTACACAAATCCATCCAGTGGAAGGGGTACGACTTTTGCGGCAAACACGCGCCCCCCGCAAACACGCAAAATCACCCCAAAATCAGCCAAATCTGGATCGATTTTTGCCAAACCACTGGAAAACCTTCCCAACACCAAACCACACAAGTCCAAACCAAATCCAGCCAAATCGGACCAACCCCAACCCAGCCAGACCAACACAAACCCTTCCAAAACACCAATATTGGCGAAACTGAATCGAGCCCTGAGCCCTAGACTCGGGGAAACCCTAGCAATTCCAACCCTAAGCCCTAGACACCTTCCCAACCCTACCTCCTAACCCTAGACACCTCCCCAACCCTACCTCCTAACCCTACACACTCCTCTGAACCCTAAACACCTAACCGCAACGACGCACACTCCCCTAAACCCTAGAAACAAGCCTCAACCCTACCCTCATACCCTAGTCCCCAGCCTTAAACCCTATTCCCAAGCCCCAAACCCTAGTCCGGAGCCCTAAAGACCCGTCCTGAGCCCTAAGCCCTACGTCCCAGCTCTAAGCCCTAACATCCCAGCCCTAAACCCTAAAGCCTAGTCTTACACACGAACCCTAAACCCTAGTCTCCAGTCCTACAAACTACCCTCCTTCCCTGCCCTAAACCCTGAAACCCAGTCCCGAACCCTAAAGCCTGGCCCTAAGCCCTAATCCCCGAGCCTGCAGCCCTAGCCCGCAGCCCTAAGCCCTAGCAGGGAGCCCCGAACCCTAAAGCCTGGCCCTAAGCCCTAATCCCCAGCCCTAAAACACAAGCCTTCCACCCTCACTCTCACCCCTAAACACTCACAACAACCCTTCCACCCTTATCCCAATTCCCACACACTTGCCCTGAGCCCTAAACCCTGGAATCCACATATAAGTCGCCCTCTTGTGGCTTTCATCTGCAATAACGCAGTACCGGCAATGTTAGCCAATGGCACGAAAGTGCACCTTGAAAACAGGCCCAAATTCGCATTTCCCCTCAACCTACGAGCAAACTACTATTTTTCTCAATAACTAGACATTCCCAACATACCTCCCAACCCCTTAAACACATTCCCAAAAATAGGGAACACCCCAAAATACCCTCCCAAACAACCGCATTACCGCGACCTCTGGGCCAGCCAATGTTAGCCAATGGCACGAAAGTACACTTACAAAACAGGCCAAAAGTACCCTTTCCCCTCCACCTACAACCAAACTGCTATTTTTCCCAGAAACTAGACATTCCCAACATTGCTCCCACACCCCTAAACTCCTTCCCAAAAACCTAGAACACCCCAACATACCACCCCAAAAACGTGCATTACCGCGACCTCGCATAAGGCCTAAAGTCGCGTCCAAAATGCACTTTCAAACTAGGCCCAAAACACCCCTTCCCCTCCATGAATTTTCTTCAAAACACTTGCAAACAAAATTAGACTTTCCCACCTCTGATCCCAGCTAACTACATCCACTTGGAACCACCTGGAACACCCTGCAATCGAACCCCAAAAACATGTAAACACTCACATTTAACATGGGCTCCTATGGCAGCTCCTTCCTTCCTCGACTTTCACGAAAAACACCCTTCCCATCGATCGATTCCTCCCAATCTTCCTGCACACCCATGAATTCCCCCTCCCTACCACTCACAGCAGCCCCGTTCCTCTGGAGCAAGTGGAACACCCTTAAAACCACTTCTCCACCACCCCAAAAACGCCCATTGGATAACATGGCGATTCAGGCCATCACTCAAAAAGTGCTTTTTTCGCACTTCCCCTACTTCGATCCTCTTGAAACTCACTGGGACATTAGTTCCAGCGATTATGAAGAATCTCAGCAAGAATTACACAAATCCATCCAGTGGAAGGGGTACGACTTTTGCGGCAAACACGCGCCCCCCGCAAACACGCAAAATCACCCCAAAATCAGCCAAATCTGGATCGATTTTTGCCAAACCACTGGAAAACCTTCCCAACACCAAACCACACAAGTCCAAACCAAATCCAGCCAAATCGGACCAACCCCAACCCAGCCAGACCAACACAAACCCTTCCAAAACACCAATATTGGCGAAACTGAATCGAGCCCTGAGCCCTAGACTCGGGGAAACCCTAGCAATTCCAACCCTAAGCCCTAGACACCTTCCCAACCCTACCTCCTAACCCTAGACACCTCCCCAACCCTACCTCCTAACCCTACACACTCCTCTGAACCCTAAACACCTAACCGCAACGACGCACACTCCCCTAAACCCTAGAAACAAGCCTCAACCCTACCCTCATACCCTAGTCCCCAGCCTTAAACCCTATTCCCAAGCCCCAAACCCTAGTCCGGAGCCCTAAAGACCCGTCCTGAGCCCTAAGCCCTACGTCCCAGCTCTAAGCCCTAACATCCCAGCCCTAAACCCTAAAGCCTAGTCTTACACACGAACCCTAAACCCTAGTCTCCAGTCCTACAAACTACCCTCCTTCCCTGCCCTAAACCCTGAAACCCAGTCCCGAACCCTAAAGCCTGGCCCTAAGCCCTAATCCCCGAGCCTGCAGCCCTAGCCCGCAGCCCTAAGCCCTAGCAGGGAGCCCCGAACCCTAAAGCCTGGCCCTAAGCCCTAATCCCCAGCCCTAAAACACAAGCCTTCCACCCTCACTCTCACCCCTAAACACTCACAACAACCCTTCCACCCTTATCCCAATTCCCACACACTTGCCCTGAGCCCTAAACCCTGGAATCCACATATAAGTCGCCCTCTTGTGGCTTTCATCTGCAATAACGCAGTACCGGCAATGTTAGCCAATGGCACGAAAGTGCACCTTGAAAACAGGCCCAAATTCGCATTTCCCCTCAACCTACGAGCAAACTACTATTTTTCTCAATAACTAGACATTCCCAACATACCTCCCAACCCCTTAAACACATTCCCAAAAATAGGGAACACCCCAAAATACCCTCCCAAACAACCGCATTACCGCGACCTCTGGGCCAGCCAATGTTAGCCAATGGCACGAAAGTACACTTACAAAACAGGCCAAAAGTACCCTTTCCCCTCCACCTACAACCAAACTGCTATTTTTCCCAGAAACTAGACATTCCCAACATTGCTCCCACACCCCTAAACTCCTTCCCAAAAACCTAGAACACCCCAACATACCACCCCAAAAACGTGCATTACCGCGACCTCGCATAAGGCCTAAAGTCGCGTCCAAAATGCACTTTCAAACTAGGCCCAAAACACCCCTTCCCCTCCATGAATTTTCTTCAAAACACTTGCAAACAAAATTAGACTTTCCCACCTCTGATCCCAGCTAACTACATCCACTTGGAACCACCTGGAACACCCTGCAATCGAACCCCAAAAACATGTAAACACTCACATTTAACATGGGCTCCTATGGCAGCTCCTTCCTTCCTCGACTTTCACGAAAAACACCCTTCCCATCGATCGATTCCTCCCAATCTTCCTGCACACCCATGAATTCCCCCTCCCTACCACTCACAGCAGCCCCGTTCCTCTGGAGCAAGTGGAACACCCTTAAAACCACTTCTCCACCACCCCAAAAACGCCCATTGGATAACATGGCGATTCAGGCCATCACTCAAAAAGTGCTTTTTTCGCACTTCCCCTACTTCGATCCTCTTGAAACTCACTGGGACATTAGTTCCAGCGATTATGAAGAATCTCAGCAAGAATTACACAAATCCATCCAGTGGAAGGGGTACGACTTTTGCGGCAAACACGCGCCCCCCGCAAACACGCAAAATCACCCCAAAATCAGCCAAATCTGGATCGATTTTTGCCAAACCACTGGAAAACCTTCCCAACACCAAACCACACAAGTCCAAACCAAATCCAGCCAAATCGGACCAACCCCAACCCAGCCAGACCAACACAAACCCTTCCAAAACACCAATATTGGCGAAACTGAATCGAGCCCTGAGCCCTAGACTCGGGGAAACCCTAGCAATTCCAACCCTAAGCCCTAGACACCTTCCCAACCCTACCTCCTAACCCTAGACACCTCCCCAACCCTACCTCCTAACCCTACACACTCCTCTGAACCCTAAACACCTAACCGCAACGACGCACACTCCCCTAAACCCTAGAAACAAGCCTCAACCCTACCCTCATACCCTAGTCCCCAGCCTTAAACCCTATTCCCAAGCCCCAAACCCTAGTCCGGAGCCCTAAAGACCCGTCCTGAGCCCTAAGCCCTACGTCCCAGCTCTAAGCCCTAACATCCCAGCCCTAAACCCTAAAGCCTAGTCTTACACACGAACCCTAAACCCTAGTCTCCAGTCCTACAAACTACCCTCCTTCCCTGCCCTAAACCCTGAAACCCAGTCCCGAACCCTAAAGCCTGGCCCTAAGCCCTAATCCCCGAGCCTGCAGCCCTAGCCCGCAGCCCTAAGCCCTAGCAGGGAGCCCCGAACCCTAAAGCCTGGCCCTAAGCCCTAATCCCCAGCCCTAAAACACAAGCCTTCCACCCTCACTCTCACCCCTAAACACTCACAACAACCCTTCCACCCTTATCCCAATTCCCACACACTTGCCCTGAGCCCTAAACCCTGGAATCCACATATAAGTCGCCCTCTTGTGGCTTTCATCTGCAATAACGCAGTACCGGCAATGTTAGCCAATGGCACGAAAGTGCACCTTGAAAACAGGCCCAAATTCGCATTTCCCCTCAACCTACGAGCAAACTACTATTTTTCTCAATAACTAGACATTCCCAACATACCTCCCAACCCCTTAAACACATTCCCAAAAATAGGGAACACCCCAAAATACCCTCCCAAACAACCGCATTACCGCGACCTCTGGGCCAGCCAATGTTAGCCAATGGCACGAAAGTACACTTACAAAACAGGCCAAAAGTACCCTTTCCCCTCCACCTACAACCAAACTGCTATTTTTCCCAGAAACTAGACATTCCCAACATTGCTCCCACACCCCTAAACTCCTTCCCAAAAACCTAGAACACCCCAACATACCACCCCAAAAACGTGCATTACCGCGACCTCGCATAAGGCCTAAAGTCGCGTCCAAAATGCACTTTCAAACTAGGCCCAAAACACCCCTTCCCCTCCATGAATTTTCTTCAAAACACTTGCAAACAAAATTAGACTTTCCCACCTCTGATCCCAGCTAACTACATCCACTTGGAACCACCTGGAACACCCTGCAATCGAACCCCAAAAACATGTAAACACTCACATTTAACATGGGCTCCTATGGCAGCTCCTTCCTTCCTCGACTTTCACGAAAAACACCCTTCCCATCGATCGATTCCTCCCAATCTTCCTGCACACCCATGAATTCCCCCTCCCTACCACTCACAGCAGCCCCGTTCCTCTGGAGCAAGTGGAACACCCTTAAAACCACTTCTCCACCACCCCAAAAACGCCCATTGGATAACATGGCGATTCAGGCCATCACTCAAAAAGTGCTTTTTTCGCACTTCCCCTACTTCGATCCTCTTGAAACTCACTGGGACATTAGTTCCAGCGATTATGAAGAATCTCAGCAAGAATTACACAAATCCATCCAGTGGAAGGGGTACGACTTTTGCGGCAAACACGCGCCCCCCGCAAACACGCAAAATCACCCCAAAATCAGCCAAATCTGGATCGATTTTTGCCAAACCACTGGAAAACCTTCCCAACACCAAACCACACAAGTCCAAACCAAATCCAGCCAAATCGGACCAACCCCAACCCAGCCAGACCAACACAAACCCTTCCAAAACACCAATATTGGCGAAACTGAATCGAGCCCTGAGCCCTAGACTCGGGGAAACCCTAGCAATTCCAACCCTAAGCCCTAGACACCTTCCCAACCCTACCTCCTAACCCTAGACACCTCCCCAACCCTACCTCCTAACCCTACACACTCCTCTGAACCCTAAACACCTAACCGCAACGACGCACACTCCCCTAAACCCTAGAAACAAGCCTCAACCCTACCCTCATACCCTAGTCCCCAGCCTTAAACCCTATTCCCAAGCCCCAAACCCTAGTCCGGAGCCCTAAAGACCCGTCCTGAGCCCTAAGCCCTACGTCCCAGCTCTAAGCCCTAACATCCCAGCCCTAAACCCTAAAGCCTAGTCTTACACACGAACCCTAAACCCTAGTCTCCAGTCCTACAAACTACCCTCCTTCCCTGCCCTAAACCCTGAAACCCAGTCCCGAACCCTAAAGCCTGGCCCTAAGCCCTAATCCCCGAGCCTGCAGCCCTAGCCCGCAGCCCTAAGCCCTAGCAGGGAGCCCCGAACCCTAAAGCCTGGCCCTAAGCCCTAATCCCCAGCCCTAAAACACAAGCCTTCCACCCTCACTCTCACCCCTAAACACTCACAACAACCCTTCCACCCTTATCCCAATTCCCACACACTTGCCCTGAGCCCTAAACCCTGGAATCCACATATAAGTCGCCCTCTTGTGGCTTTCATCTGCAATAACGCAGTACCGGCAATGTTAGCCAATGGCACGAAAGTGCACCTTGAAAACAGGCCCAAATTCGCATTTCCCCTCAACCTACGAGCAAACTACTATTTTTCTCAATAACTAGACATTCCCAACATACCTCCCAACCCCTTAAACACATTCCCAAAAATAGGGAACACCCCAAAATACCCTCCCAAACAACCGCATTACCGCGACCTCTGGGCCAGCCAATGTTAGCCAATGGCACGAAAGTACACTTACAAAACAGGCCAAAAGTACCCTTTCCCCTCCACCTACAACCAAACTGCTATTTTTCCCAGAAACTAGACATTCCCAACATTGCTCCCACACCCCTAAACTCCTTCCCAAAAACCTAGAACACCCCAACATACCACCCCAAAAACGTGCATTACCGCGACCTCGCATAAGGCCTAAAGTCGCGTCCAAAATGCACTTTCAAACTAGGCCCAAAACACCCCTTCCCCTCCATGAATTTTCTTCAAAACACTTGCAAACAAAATTAGACTTTCCCACCTCTGATCCCAGCTAACTACATCCACTTGGAACCACCTGGAACACCCTGCAATCGAACCCCAAAAACATGTAAACACTCACATTTAACATGGGCTCCTATGGCAGCTCCTTCCTTCCTCGACTTTCACGAAAAACACCCTTCCCATCGATCGATTCCTCCCAATCTTCCTGCACACCCATGAATTCCCCCTCCCTACCACTCACAGCAGCCCCGTTCCTCTGGAGCAAGTGGAACACCCTTAAAACCACTTCTCCACCACCCCAAAAACGCCCATTGGATAACATGGCGATTCAGGCCATCACTCAAAAAGTGCTTTTTTCGCACTTCCCCTACTTCGATCCTCTTGAAACTCACTGGGACATTAGTTCCAGCGATTATGAAGAATCTCAGCAAGAATTACACAAATCCATCCAGTGGAAGGGGTACGACTTTTGCGGCAAACACGCGCCCCCCGCAAACACGCAAAATCACCCCAAAATCAGCCAAATCTGGATCGATTTTTGCCAAACCACTGGAAAACCTTCCCAACACCAAACCACACAAGTCCAAACCAAATCCAGCCAAATCGGACCAACCCCAACCCAGCCAGACCAACACAAACCCTTCCAAAACACCAATATTGGCGAAACTGAATCGAGCCCTGAGCCCTAGACTCGGGGAAACCCTAGCAATTCCAACCCTAAGCCCTAGACACCTTCCCAACCCTACCTCCTAACCCTAGACACCTCCCCAACCCTACCTCCTAACCCTACACACTCCTCTGAACCCTAAACACCTAACCGCAACGACGCACACTCCCCTAAACCCTAGAAACAAGCCTCAACCCTACCCTCATACCCTAGTCCCCAGCCTTAAACCCTATTCCCAAGCCCCAAACCCTAGTCCGGAGCCCTAAAGACCCGTCCTGAGCCCTAAGCCCTACGTCCCAGCTCTAAGCCCTAACATCCCAGCCCTAAACCCTAAAGCCTAGTCTTACACACGAACCCTAAACCCTAGTCTCCAGTCCTACAAACTACCCTCCTTCCCTGCCCTAAACCCTGAAACCCAGTCCCGAACCCTAAAGCCTGGCCCTAAGCCCTAATCCCCGAGCCTGCAGCCCTAGCCCGCAGCCCTAAGCCCTAGCAGGGAGCCCCGAACCCTAAAGCCTGGCCCTAAGCCCTAATCCCCAGCCCTAAAACACAAGCCTTCCACCCTCACTCTCACCCCTAAACACTCACAACAACCCTTCCACCCTTATCCCAATTCCCACACACTTGCCCTGAGCCCTAAACCCTGGAATCCACATATAAGTCGCCCTCTTGTGGCTTTCATCTGCAATAACGCAGTACCGGCAATGTTAGCCAATGGCACGAAAGTGCACCTTGAAAACAGGCCCAAATTCGCATTTCCCCTCAACCTACGAGCAAACTACTATTTTTCTCAATAACTAGACATTCCCAACATACCTCCCAACCCCTTAAACACATTCCCAAAAATAGGGAACACCCCAAAATACCCTCCCAAACAACCGCATTACCGCGACCTCTGGGCCAGCCAATGTTAGCCAATGGCACGAAAGTACACTTACAAAACAGGCCAAAAGTACCCTTTCCCCTCCACCTACAACCAAACTGCTATTTTTCCCAGAAACTAGACATTCCCAACATTGCTCCCACACCCCTAAACTCCTTCCCAAAAACCTAGAACACCCCAACATACCACCCCAAAAACGTGCATTACCGCGACCTCGCATAAGGCCTAAAGTCGCGTCCAAAATGCACTTTCAAACTAGGCCCAAAACACCCCTTCCCCTCCATGAATTTTCTTCAAAACACTTGCAAACAAAATTAGACTTTCCCACCTCTGATCCCAGCTAACTACATCCACTTGGAACCACCTGGAACACCCTGCAATCGAACCCCAAAAACATGTAAACACTCACATTTAACATGGGCTCCTATGGCAGCTCCTTCCTTCCTCGACTTTCACGAAAAACACCCTTCCCATCGATCGATTCCTCCCAATCTTCCTGCACACCCATGAATTCCCCCTCCCTACCACTCACAGCAGCCCCGTTCCTCTGGAGCAAGTGGAACACCCTTAAAACCACTTCTCCACCACCCCAAAAACGCCCATTGGATAACATGGCGATTCAGGCCATCACTCAAAAAGTGCTTTTTTCGCACTTCCCCTACTTCGATCCTCTTGAAACTCACTGGGACATTAGTTCCAGCGATTATGAAGAATCTCAGCAAGAATTACACAAATCCATCCAGTGGAAGGGGTACGACTTTTGCGGCAAACACGCGCCCCCCGCAAACACGCAAAATCACCCCAAAATCAGCCAAATCTGGATCGATTTTTGCCAAACCACTGGAAAACCTTCCCAACACCAAACCACACAAGTCCAAACCAAATCCAGCCAAATCGGACCAACCCCAACCCAGCCAGACCAACACAAACCCTTCCAAAACACCAATATTGGCGAAACTGAATCGAGCCCTGAGCCCTAGACTCGGGGAAACCCTAGCAATTCCAACCCTAAGCCCTAGACACCTTCCCAACCCTACCTCCTAACCCTAGACACCTCCCCAACCCTACCTCCTAACCCTACACACTCCTCTGAACCCTAAACACCTAACCGCAACGACGCACACTCCCCTAAACCCTAGAAACAAGCCTCAACCCTACCCTCATACCCTAGTCCCCAGCCTTAAACCCTATTCCCAAGCCCCAAACCCTAGTCCGGAGCCCTAAAGACCCGTCCTGAGCCCTAAGCCCTACGTCCCAGCTCTAAGCCCTAACATCCCAGCCCTAAACCCTAAAGCCTAGTCTTACACACGAACCCTAAACCCTAGTCTCCAGTCCTACAAACTACCCTCCTTCCCTGCCCTAAACCCTGAAACCCAGTCCCGAACCCTAAAGCCTGGCCCTAAGCCCTAATCCCCGAGCCTGCAGCCCTAGCCCGCAGCCCTAAGCCCTAGCAGGGAGCCCCGAACCCTAAAGCCTGGCCCTAAGCCCTAATCCCCAGCCCTAAAACACAAGCCTTCCACCCTCACTCTCACCCCTAAACACTCACAACAACCCTTCCACCCTTATCCCAATTCCCACACACTTGCCCTGAGCCCTAAACCCTGGAATCCACATATAAGTCGCCCTCTTGTGGCTTTCATCTGCAATAACGCAGTACCGGCAATGTTAGCCAATGGCACGAAAGTGCACCTTGAAAACAGGCCCAAATTCGCATTTCCCCTCAACCTACGAGCAAACTACTATTTTTCTCAATAACTAGACATTCCCAACATACCTCCCAACCCCTTAAACACATTCCCAAAAATAGGGAACACCCCAAAATACCCTCCCAAACAACCGCATTACCGCGACCTCTGGGCCAGCCAATGTTAGCCAATGGCACGAAAGTACACTTACAAAACAGGCCAAAAGTACCCTTTCCCCTCCACCTACAACCAAACTGCTATTTTTCCCAGAAACTAGACATTCCCAACATTGCTCCCACACCCCTAAACTCCTTCCCAAAAACCTAGAACACCCCAACATACCACCCCAAAAACGTGCATTACCGCGACCTCGCATAAGGCCTAAAGTCGCGTCCAAAATGCACTTTCAAACTAGGCCCAAAACACCCCTTCCCCTCCATGAATTTTCTTCAAAACACTTGCAAACAAAATTAGACTTTCCCACCTCTGATCCCAGCTAACTACATCCACTTGGAACCACCTGGAACACCCTGCAATCGAACCCCAAAAACATGTAAACACTCACATTTAACATGGGCTCCTATGGCAGCTCCTTCCTTCCTCGACTTTCACGAAAAACACCCTTCCCATCGATCGATTCCTCCCAATCTTCCTGCACACCCATGAATTCCCCCTCCCTACCACTCACAGCAGCCCCGTTCCTCTGGAGCAAGTGGAACACCCTTAAAACCACTTCTCCACCACCCCAAAAACGCCCATTGGATAACATGGCGATTCAGGCCATCACTCAAAAAGTGCTTTTTTCGCACTTCCCCTACTTCGATCCTCTTGAAACTCACTGGGACATTAGTTCCAGCGATTATGAAGAATCTCAGCAAGAATTACACAAATCCATCCAGTGGAAGGGGTACGACTTTTGCGGCAAACACGCGCCCCCCGCAAACACGCAAAATCACCCCAAAATCAGCCAAATCTGGATCGATTTTTGCCAAACCACTGGAAAACCTTCCCAACACCAAACCACACAAGTCCAAACCAAATCCAGCCAAATCGGACCAACCCCAACCCAGCCAGACCAACACAAACCCTTCCAAAACACCAATATTGGCGAAACTGAATCGAGCCCTGAGCCCTAGACTCGGGGAAACCCTAGCAATTCCAACCCTAAGCCCTAGACACCTTCCCAACCCTACCTCCTAACCCTAGACACCTCCCCAACCCTACCTCCTAACCCTACACACTCCTCTGAACCCTAAACACCTAACCGCAACGACGCACACTCCCCTAAACCCTAGAAACAAGCCTCAACCCTACCCTCATACCCTAGTCCCCAGCCTTAAACCCTATTCCCAAGCCCCAAACCCTAGTCCGGAGCCCTAAAGACCCGTCCTGAGCCCTAAGCCCTACGTCCCAGCTCTAAGCCCTAACATCCCAGCCCTAAACCCTAAAGCCTAGTCTTACACACGAACCCTAAACCCTAGTCTCCAGTCCTACAAACTACCCTCCTTCCCTGCCCTAAACCCTGAAACCCAGTCCCGAACCCTAAAGCCTGGCCCTAAGCCCTAATCCCCGAGCCTGCAGCCCTAGCCCGCAGCCCTAAGCCCTAGCAGGGAGCCCCGAACCCTAAAGCCTGGCCCTAAGCCCTAATCCCCAGCCCTAAAACACAAGCCTTCCACCCTCACTCTCACCCCTAAACACTCACAACAACCCTTCCACCCTTATCCCAATTCCCACACACTTGCCCTGAGCCCTAAACC
>NW_028187249.1:0-108000 GCF_964204655.1 Triturus cristatus | reverse complement strand
CTGTAAGCACTGGTGGTTTAAGGGGTGAGTATATCTCACTCCATCCTTCACACTAACTCTACCACACTCTAAATGTATAGAAGGCGGCTCTCTGGATGTACTGGCGGTGTTAAGCATGAGGGCATCTAACACCATCCTTCGCTCTGTAAGCACTGGCAGTGTGAGGGGTGAGTATATCTCACTCCATCCTTCACACTAACTCTACCACACTCTAAATGTATAGAAGGCGGCTCTCTGGATGTACTGGCGGTGTTAAGCATGAGTGCATCTAACACCATCCATCTCTCTGTACGCAATGGCAGTGTGAGGGGTGAGTATATCTCGCTCCATCCTTCACACTAACTCTACCACACTGTAAATGTATAGAAGGCGGCTCTCTGGCGGTACTGGCGTGTTAAGCATGAGTGCATCTAACACCATACTTCGCTCTGTACGCACTGGCAGTGTAAGGGGTAAGTATATCTCGCTCCATCCTTCACACTAACTCTACCACACTCTAAATGTATAGAAGGCGGCTCTCTGGATGTACTGGCGTGTTAAGCATGAGTGCATCTAACACCATCCTTCGCTCTGTAAGCACTGGCGGTTGAAGGGGTGAGTATATCTCACTCCATCCTTCACACTAACTCTACCACACTCTAAATGTAAAAAAAATGCAGCTCTCTGGGTGCACTGGCGTGTTAAGCATGAGTGCATTTAACACCATCCTTCGCTCTGTAAGCACTGGCGGTTTAAGGGGTGAGTATATCTCACTCCATCCTTCACACTAACTCTGCCACACTGTAAATGTATAGAAGGCGGCTCTCAGGGTGCACTGGCGTGTTAAGCATGAGTGCATCTAACACCATCCTTCGCTCTGTAAGCACTGGCAGTGTGAGGGGTGAGTATATCTCACTCCATCCTTCACACTAACTCTACCACACTCTAAATGTATAGAAGGCGGCTCTCTGGATGCACTGGCGGTGTTAAGCATGAGTGCATCTAACACCATCCTTCGCTCTGTAAGCACTGGCAGTGTGAGGGGTGAGTATATCTCACTCCATCCTTCACACTAACTCTACCACACTCTAAATGTAAAAAAAGGCGGCTTTCTGGGTGCACTGGCGTGTTAAGCATGAGTGCATCTAACACCATCCTTCGCTCTGTAAGCACTGGCGGTTTAAGGGGTGAGTATATCTCACTCCATCCTTCACACTAACTCTACCACACTCTAAATGTATAGAAGGCGACTCTCTGGATGTACTGGCGTGTTAAGCATGAGTGCATCTATCACCATCCTTCACTTTGTTAGCACTGGCGGTTTAAGGGGTGAGTATATCTCACTCCATCCTTCACACTAACTCTACCACACTCTAAATGTTTAGAAGGCGGCTCTCTGGATGTACTGGCGGTGTTAAGCATGAGTACATCTAACACCATCCTCCGCTCTGTAAGCACTGGCAGTGTGAGGGGTGAGTATATCTCACTCCATCCTTCACACTAACTCTACCACACTCTAAATGTATAGAAGGCGGCTCTCTGGATGTACTGGCGGTGTTAAGCATGAGTGCATCTAACACCATCCTTCGCTCTGTAAGCACTGGCGGGGTGAGTATATCTCGCTCCATCCTTCACACTAAATCTTCCACACTCGAAATGTATAGAAGGCGGCCCTCTGGATGTACTGGCGGTGTTAAGCATGAGTGCATCTAACACCATCCTTTGCTCTGTAAGCACTGGCGGTTTAAGGGGTGAGTATATCTCACTCCATCCTTCACACTAACTCTACCACACTCTAAATGTATAGAAGGCGGCTCTCTGGATGTACTGGCGGTGTTAAGCATGAGTGCATCTAACACCATCCTTCGCTCTGTAAGCACTGGCAGTGTGAGGGGTGAGTATATCTCACTCCATCCTTCACACTAACTCTACCACACTCTAAATGTATAGAAGGCGGCTCTCTGGATGTACTGGCGGTGTTAAGCATGAGTGCATCTAACACCATCCATCTCTCTGTACGCACTGGCAGTGTGAGGGGTGAGTATATCTCGCTCCATCCTTCACACTAACTCTACCACACTGTAAATGTATAGAAGGTGGCTCTCTGGCGGTACTGGCGTGTTAAGCATGAGTGCATCTAACACCATACTTCGCTCTGTAAGCACTGGCAGTGTAAGGGGTAAGTATATCTCACTCCATCCTTCACACTAACTCTACCACACTCTAAATGTATAGAAGGCGGCTCTCTGGATGCACTGGCGTGTTCAGCATGAGTGCATCTAACACCATCCTTCACTCTGTAAGCACTGGCGGTTTAAGGGGTGAGGATATCTCACTCCATCCTTCACACTTACTCTACCACACTGTAAATGTATAGAAGGCGGCTTTCTGGGTGCACTGGCGTGTTAAGCATGAGTGCATCTTACACCATCCTTCGCTCTGTAAGCACTGGCAGTGTGAGGGGTGAGTATATCTCGCTCCATCCTTCACACTAACTCTACCACACTCTAAATGTATAGAAGGCGGCTCACTGGATGTACTGGCGGTGTTAAGCATGAGTGCATCTAACACCATCCTTTGCTCTGTAAGCACTCGCAGTGTGAGGGATGAGTATATCTCACTCCATCCTTCACACTAACTCTACCACACTGTAAATGTATAGAAGGCGGCTCTCAGGATGTACTGGCGTGTTAAGCATGAGTGCATCTAACACCATCCTTCGCTCTGTAAGCACTGGCAGTGTACGGGGTGAGTATATCTCGCTCCATCCTTCACACTAACTCTACCACACTCTAAATGTATAGAAGGCGGCCCTCTGGATCTACTGGCGGTGTTAAGCATGAGTGCATCTAACACCATCCTTCGCTCTGTAAGCACTGGCGGTTTAAGGGGTGAGTATATCTCACTCCATCGTTCACACTAACTCTACCACACTCTAAATGTATAGAAGGCGGCTCTCTGGATGTACTGGCGTGTTAAGCATGAGTGCATCTAACACCATCCTTCGCTCTGTAAGCACTGGCGGTTTAAGGGGTGAGTATATCTCACTCCATCCTTCACACTAACTCTACCACACTCTAAATGTATAGAAGGCGGCTCTCTGGATGTACTGGCGGTGTTAAGCATGAGTGCATCTAACACCATCCTTCGCTCTGCAAGCACTGGCAGTGTGAGGGGTGAGTATATCTCACTCCATCCTTCACACTAACTCTACCACACTCTAAATGTATAGAAGGCGGCTCTCTGGATGTACTGGCGGTGTTAAGCATGAGTGCATCTAACACCATCCTTCTCTCTGTACGCACTGGCAGTGTGAGGGGTGAGTATATCTCACTCCATCCTTCACACTAACTCTACCACACTCTAAATGTTTAGAAGGCGGCTCTCTGGATGTACTGGCGTGTTAAGCATGAGTGCATCTAACACCATCCTTCGCTCTGTAAGCACTGGCGGTTGAAGGGGTGAGTATATCTCACTCCATCCTTCACACTAACTCTACCACACTCTAAATGTAAAAAAAAATGCAGCTCTCTGGGTGCACTGGCGTGTTATGCATGAGTGCATTTAACACCATCCTTCGCTCTGTAAGCACTGGCGGTTTAAGGGGTGAGTATATCTCACTCCATCCTTCACACTAACTCTGCCACACTGTAAATGTATAGAAGGCGGCTCTCAGGGTGCACTGGCATGTTAAGCATGAGTGCATCTAACACCATCCTTCGCTCTGTAAGCACTGGCAGTGTGAGGGGTGAGTATATCTCACTCCATCCTTCACACTAACTCTACCACACTCTAAATGTATAGAAGGCGGCTCTCTGGATGTACTGGCTGTGTTAAGCATGAGTGCATCTAACACCATCCATCTCTCTGTACGCACTGGCAGTGTGAGGGGTGAGTATATCTCGCTCCATCCTTCACACTAACTCTACCACACTCTAAATGTATAGAAGGCGGCTCTCTGGCGGTACTGGCGTGTTAAGCATGAGTGCATCTAACACCATACTTCGCTCTGTAAGCACTGGCAGTGTAAGGGGTAAGTATATCTCACTCCATCCTTCACACTAACTCTACCACACTCTAAATGTATAGAAGGCGGCTCTCTGAATGCACTGGCGTGTTAAGCATGAGTGCATCTAACACCATCCTTCACTCTGTAAGCACTGGCGGTTTAAGGGGTGAGTATATCTCACTCCATCCTTCACACTTACTCTACCACACTGTAAATGTATAGAAGGCGGCTTTCTGGGTGCACTGGCGTGTTAAGCATGAGTGCATCTTACACCATCCTTCGCTCTGTAAGCACTGGCAGTGTGAGGGGTGAGTATATCTCGCTCCATCCTTCACACTAACTCTACCACACTCTAAATGTATAGAAGGCGGCTCTCTGGATGCACTGGCGGTGTTAAGCATGAGTGCATCTAACACCATCCTTCGCTCTGTAAGCACTGGCAGTGTGAGGGGTGAGTATATCTCACTCCATCCTTCACACTAACTCTACCACACTCTAAATGTAAAAAAAGGCGGCTTTCTGGGTGCACTGGCGTGTTAAGCATGAGTGCATCTAACACCATCCTTCGCTCTGTAAGCACTGGCGGTTTAAGGGGTGAGTATATCTCACTCCATCCTTCACACTAACTCTACCACACTCTAAATGTATAGAAGGCGACTCTCTGGATGTACTGGCGTGTTAAGCATGAGTGCATCTATCACCATCCTTCACTTTGTTAGCACTGGCGGTTTAAGGGGTGAGTATATCTCACTCCATCCTTCACACTAACTCTACCACACTCTAAATGTTTAGAAGGCGGCTCTCTGGATGTACTGGCGGTGTTAAGCATGAGTACATCTAACACCATCCTCCGCTCTGTAAGCACTGGCAGTGTGAGGGGTGAGTATATCTCAATCCATCCTTCACACTAACTCTACCACACTCTAAATGTATAGAAGGCGGCTCTCTGGATGTACTGGCGGTGTTAAGCATGAGTGCATCTAACACCATCCTTCGCTCTGTAAGCACTGGCGGGGTGAGTATATCTCGCTCCATCCTTCACACTAACTCTTCCACACTCGAAATGTATAGAAGGCGGCCCTCTGGATGTACTGGCGGTGTTAAGCATGAGTGCATCTAACACCATCCTTTGCTCTGTAAGCACTGGCTGTTTAAGGGGTGAGTATATCTCACTCCATCCTTCACACTAACTCTACCACACTCTAAATGTATAGAAGGCGGCTCTCTGGATGTACTGGCGGTGTTAAGCATGAGTGCATCTAACACCATCCTTCGCTCTGTAAGCACTGGCAGTGTGAGGGGTGAGTATATCTCACTCCATCCTTCACACTAACTCTACCACACTCTAAATGTATAGAAGGCGGCTCTCTGGATGTACTGGCGGTGTTAAGCATGAGTGCATCTAACACCATCCATCTCTCTGTACGCACTGGCAGTGTGAGGGGTGAGTATATCTCGCTCCATCCTTCACACTAACTCTACCACACTGTAAATGTATAGAAGGTGGCTCTCTGGCGGTACTGGCGTGTTAAGCATGAGTGCATCTAACACCATACTTCGCTCTGTAAGCACTGGCAGTGTAAGGGGTAAGTATATCTCACTCCATCCTTCACACTAACTCTACCACACTCTAAATGTATAGAAGGCGGCTCTCTGGATGCACTGGCGTGTTAAGCATGAGTGCATCTAACACCATACTTCACTCTGTAAGCACTGGCGGTTTAAGGGGTGAGGATATCTCACTCCATCCTTCACACTTACTCTACCACACTGTAAATGTATAGAAGGCGGCTTTCTGGGTGCACTGGCGTGTTAAGCATGAGTGCATCTTACACCATCCTTCGCTCTGTAAGCACTGGCAGTGTGAGGGGTGAGTATATCTCGCTCCATCCTTCACACTAACTCTACCACACTCTAAATGTATAGAAGGCGGCTCACTGGATGTACTGGCGGTGTTCAGCATGAGTGCATCTAACACCATCCTTTGCTCTGTAAGCACTCGCAGTGTGAGGGGTGAGTATATCTCACTCCATCCTTCACACTAACTCTACCACACTGTAAATGTATAGAAGGCGGCTCTCAGGATGTACTGGCGTGTTAAGCATGAGTGCATCTAACACCATCCTTCGCTCTGTAAGCACTGGCAGTGTACGGGGTGAGTATATCTCGCTCCATCCTTCACACTAACTCTACCACACTCTAAATGTATAGAAGGCGGCCCTCTGGATGTACTGGCGGTGTTAAGCATGAGTGCATCTAACACCATCCTTCGCTCTGTAAGCACTGGCGGTTTAAGGGGTGAGTATATCTCACTCCATCGTTCACACTAACTCTACCACACTCTAAATGTATAGAAGGCGGCTCTCTGGATGTACTGGCGTGTTAAGCATGAGTGCATCTAACACCATCCTTCGCTCTGTAAGCACTGGCGGTTTAAGGGGTGAGTATATCTCACTCCATCCTTCACACTAACTCTACCACACTCTAAATGTATAGAAGGCGGCTCTCTGGATGTACTGGCGGTGTTAAGCATGAGTGCATCTAACACCATCCTTCGCTCTGCAAGCACTGGCAGTGTGAGGGGTGAGTATATCTCACTCCATCCTTCACACTAACTCTACCACACTCTAAATGTATAGAAGGCGGCTCTCTGGATGTACTGGCGGTGTTAAGCATGAGTGCATCTAACACCATCCTTCTCTCTGTACGCACTGGCAGTGTGAGGGGTGAGTATATCTCACTCCATCCTTCACACTAACTCTACCACACTCTAAATGTTTAGAAGGCGGCTCTCTGGATGTACTGGCGAGTTAAGCATGAGTGCATCTAACACCATCCTTCGCTCTGTAAGCACTGGCGGTTTAAGGGGTGAGTATATCTCACTCCATCCTTCACACTAACTCTACCACACTCTAAATGTATAGAAGGCGGCTCTCTGGATGTACTGGCGGTATTAAGCATGAGTGCATCTAACACCATCCTTCGCTCTGTAAGCACTGGCAGTGTGAGGGGTGAGTATTTCTCACTCCATCCTTCACACTAACTCTACCACACTCTAAATGTATAGAAGGCGGCTCTCTGGATGTACTGGCGGTGTTAAGCATGAGTGCATCTAACACCATCCTTCGCTCTGTAAGCACTGGCAGTGTGAGGAGTGAGTATATCTCACTCCATCCTTTACACTAACTCTACCACACTCTAAATGTATAGAAGGCGGCTCTCTGGATGTACTGGCGTGTTAAGCATGAGTGCATCTAACACCATCCTTCGCTCTGTAAGCACTGGCGGTTGAAGGGGTGAGTATATCTCACTCCATCCTTCACACTAACTCTACCACACTCTAAATGTAAAAAAAATGCAGCTCTCTGGGTGCACTGGCGTGTTATGCATGAGTGCATTTAACACCATCCTTCGCTCTGTAAGCACTGGCGGTTTAAGGGGTGAGTATATCTCACTCCATCCTTCACACTAACTCTGCCACACTGTAAATGTATAGAAGGCGGCTCTCAGGGTGCACTGGCATGTTAAGCATGAGTGCATCTAACACCATCCTTCGCTCTGTAAGCACTGGCAGTGTGAGGGGTGAGTATATCTCACTCCATCCTTCACACTAACTCTACCACACTCTAAATGTATAGAAGGCGGCTCTCTGGATGTACTGGCGGTGTTAAGCATGAGTGCATCTAACACCATCCATCTCTCTGTACGCACTGGCAGTGTGAGGGGTGAGTATATCTCGCTCCATCCTTCACACTAACTCTACCACACTGTAAATGTATAGAAGGCGGCTCTCTGGCGGTACTGGCGTGTTAAGCATGAGTGCATCTAACACCATACTTCGCTCTGTAAGCACTGGCAGTGTAAGGGGTAAGTATATCTCACTCCATCCTTCACACTAACTCTACCACACTCTAAATGTATAGAAGGCGGCTCTCTGGATGCACTGGCGTGTTAAGCATGAGTGCATCTAACACCATCCTTCACTCTGTAAGCACTGGCGGTTTAAGGGGTGAGTATATCTCACTCCATCCTTCACACTTACTCTACCACACTGTAAATGTATAGAAGGCGGCTTTCTGGGTGCACTGGCGTGTTAAGCATGAGTGCATCTAACACCATCCTTCACTCTGTAAGCACTGGCAGTGTGAGGGGTGAGTATATCTCACTCCATCCTTCACACTTATTCTACCACACTCTAAATGTATAGAAGGCGGCTCTCTGGATGCACTGGCGGTGTTAAGCATGAGTGCATCTAACACCATCCTTCACTCTGTAAGCACTGGCAGTGTGAGGGGTGAGTATATCTCACTCCATCCTTCACACTAACTCTACCACACTCTAAATGTAAAAAAAGGCGGCTTTCTGGGTGCACTGGCGTGTTAAGCATGAGTGCATCTAACACCATCCTTCGCTCTGTAAGCACTGGCGGTTTAAGGGGTGAGTATATCTCACTCCATCCTTCACACTAACTCTACCACACTCTAAATGTATAGAAGGTGACTCTCTGGATGTACTGGCGTGTTAAGCATGAGCGCATCTATCACCATCCTTCACTTTGTTAGCACTGGCGGTTTAAGGGGTGAGTATATCTCACTCCATCCTTCACACTAACTCTACCACACTCTAAATGTATAGAAGGCGGCTCTCTGGATGCACTGGCGGTGTTAAGCATGAGTGCATCTAACACCATCCTTCACTCTGTAAGCACTGGCAGTGTGAGGGGTGAGTATATCTCACTCCATCCTTCACACTTATTCTACCACACTCTAAATGTATAGAAGGCGGCTCTCTGGATGTACTGGCGGTATTAAGCATGAGTACATCTAACACCATCCTTCGCTCTGTAAGCACTGGCAGGGTGAGGGGTGAGTATTTCTCACTCCATCCTTCACACTAACTCTACCACACTCTAAATGTATAGAAGGCGGCTATCTGGATGCACTGGCGGTGTTAAGCATGAGTGCATCTAACACCATCCTTCGCTCTGTAAGCACTGGCAGTGTGAGGAGTGAGTATATCTCACTCCATCCTTTACACTAACTCTATCACACTCTCAATGTATATAAGGCGGCTCTCTGGATGTACTGGCGTGTTAAGCATGAGTGCATCTAACACCATCCTTCGCTCTGTAAGCACTGGCGGTTGAAGGGGTGAGTATATCTCACTCCATCCTTCACACTAACTCTACCACACTCTAAATGTAAAAAAAATGCAGCTCTCTGGGTGCACTGGCGTGTTAAGCATGAGTGCATTTAACACCATCCTTCGCTCTGTAAGCACTGGCGGTTAAAGGGGTTAGTATATCTCACTCCATCCTTCACACTAACTCTGCCACACTGTAAATGTATAGAAGGCGGCTCTCAGGGTGCATTGGCGTGTTAAGCATGAGTGCATCTAACACCATCCTTCGCTCTGTAAGCACTGGCAGTGTGAGGGGTGAGTATATCTCACTCCATCCTTCACACTAACTCTACCACACTCTAAATGTAAAAAAAGGCGGCTTTCTGGGTGCACTGGCGTGTTAAGCATGAGTGCATCTAACACCATCCTTCGCTCTGTAAGCACTGGCGGTTTAAGGGGTGAGTATATCTCACTCCATCCTTCACACTAACTCTACCACACTCTAAATGTTTAGAAGGCGGCTCTCTGGATGTACTGGCGGTGTTAAGCATGAGTACATCTAACACCATCCTCCGCTCTGTAAGCACTGGCAGTGTGAGGGGTGAGTATATCTCACTCCATCCTTCACACTAACTCTACCACACTCTAAATGTATAGAAGGCGGCTCTCTGGATGTACTGGCGGTGTTAAGCATGAGTGCATCTAACACCATCCTTCGCTCTGTAAGCACTGGCGGGGTGAGTATATCTCGCTCCATCCTTCACACTAACTCTTCCACACTCGAAATGTATAGAAGGCGGCCCTCTGGATGTACTGGCGGTGTTAAGCATGAGTGCATCTAACACCATCCTTTGCTCTGTAAGCACTGGCGGTTTAAGGGGTGAGTATATCTCACTCCATCCTTCACACTAACTCTACCACACTCTAAATGTATAGAAGGCGGCTCTCTGGATGTACTGGCGGTGTTAAGCATGAGTGCATCTAACACCATCCTTTGCTCTGTAAGCAATGGCAGTGTGAGGGGTGAGTATATCTCACTCCATCCTTCACACTAACTCTACCACACTCTAAATGTATAGAAGGCGGCTCTCTGGATGTACTGGCGGTGTTAAGCATGAGTGCATCTAACACCATCCATCTCTCTGTACGCACTGGCAGTGTGAGGGGTGAGTATATCTCGCTCCATCCTTCACACTAACTCTACCACACTGTAAATGTATAGAAGGCGGCTCTCTGGCGGTACTGGCGTGTTAAGCATGAGTGCATCTAACACCATACTTCGCTCTGTAAGCACTGGCAGTGTAAGGGGTAAGTATATCTCACTCCATCCTTCACACTAACTCTACCACACTCTAAATGTATAGAAGGCGGCTCTCTGGATGCACTGGCGTGTTAAGCATGAGTGCATCTAACACCATCCTTCACTCTGTAAGCACTGGCGGTTTAAGGGGTGAGTATATCTCACTCCATCCTTCACACTTACTCTACCACACTGTAAATGTATAGAAGGCGGCTTTCTGGGTGCACTGGCGTGTTAAGCATGAGTGCATCTTACACCATCCTTCGCTCTGTAAGCACTGGCAGTGTGAGGGGTGAGCATATCTCGCTCCATCCTTCACACTAACTCTACCACACTCTAAATGTATAGAAGGCGGCTCTCTGGATGTACTGGCGGTGGTAAGCATGAGTGCATCTAACACCATCCTTCGCTCTGTAAGCACTGGCGGGGTGAGTATATCTCGCTCCATCCTTCACACTAACTCTACCACACTCTAAATGTATAGAAGGCGGCCCTCTGGATGTACTGGCGGTGTTAAGCATGAGTGCATCTAACACCATCCTTTGCTCTGTAAGCACTGGCGGTTTAAGGGGTGAGATATCTCACTCCATCCTTCACACTAACTCTACCACACTCTAAATGTATAGAAGGCGGCTCTCTGGATGTACTGGCGGTGTTAAGCATGAGTGCGTCTAACACCATCCTTCGCTCTGTAAGCACTGGCGGTTTAAGGGGTGAGTATATCTCACTCGATCCTTCACACTAACTCTACCACACTCTAAATGTATAGAAGGCGGCTCTCTGGATGTACTGGCAAGTTAAGCATAAGTGCATCTAACACCATCCTTCGCTCTGTAAGCACTGGCGGTTTAAGGGGTGAGTATATCTCACTCCATCCTTCACACTAACTCTACCACACTCTAAATGTATAGAAGGCGGCTCTCTGGATGTACTGGCGTGTTAAGCATGAGTGCATCTAACACCATCCTTCACTTTGTAAGCACTGGCAGTGTGAGGGGTGAGTATATCTCACTCCATCCTTCACACTAACTCTACCACACTCTAAATGTATAGAAGGCGGCTCTCTGGATGCACTGGCGGTGTTAAGCATGAGTGCATCTAACACCATCCTTCACTCTTTAAGCACTGGCAGTGTGAGGGGTGAGTATATCTCACTCCATCCTTCACACTAACTCTACCACACTCTAAATGTAAAAAAAGGCGGCTTTCTGGGTGCACTGGCGTGTTAAGCATGAGTGCATCTAACACCATCCTTTGCTCTGTAAGCACTGGCGGTTTAAGGGGTGAGTATATCTCACTCCATCCTTCACACTAACTCTACCACACTCTAAATGTATAGAAGGTGACTCTCTGGATGTACTGGCGTGTTAAGCATGAGTGCATCTATCACCATCCTTCACTTTGTTAGCACTGGCGGTTTAAGGGGTGAGTATATCTCACTCCATCCTTCACACTAACTCTACCACACTCTAAATGTTTAGAAGGCGGCTCTCTGGATGTACTGGCGGTGTTAAGCATGAGTACATCTAACACCATCCTCCGCTCTGTAAGCACTGGCAGTGTGAGGGGTGAGTATATCTCACTCCATCCTCCAAACTAACTCTACCACACTCTAAATGTATAGAAGGCGGCTCTCTGGATGTACTGGCGGTGTTAAGCATGAGTGCATCTAACACCATCCTTCGCTCTGTAAGCACTGGCGGGGTGAGTATATCTCGCTCCATCCTTCACACTAACTCTTCCACACTCGAAATGTATAGAAGGCGGCCCTCTGGATGTACTGGCGGTGTTAAGCATGAGTGCATCTAACACCATCCTTTGCTCTGTAAGCACTGGCGGTTTAAGGGGTGAGTATATCTCACTCCATCCTTCACACTAACTCTACCACACTCTAAATGTACAGAAGGCGGCTCTCTGGATGTACTGGCGGTGTTAAGCATGAGTGCATCTGACACCATCCTTCGCTCTGTAAGCACTGGCGGTTTTGGGGTGAGTATATCTCACTCCATCCTTCACACTAACTCTACCACACTCTAAATGTATAGAAGGCGGCTCTCTCGATGTACTGGCGGTGTTAAGCATGAGTGCATCTAACACCATCCTTTGCTCTGTAAGCACTGGCAGGGTGAGGGGTGAGTATATCTCGCTCCATCCTTCACGCTAACTCTACCACACTCTAAATGTATAGAAGACGGCTCTCTGGATATACTGGCGGTGTTAAGCATGAGTGCATCTAACACCATCCTTCGCTCTGTAAGCACTGGCAGTGTGAGGGGTGAGTATATCTCACTCCATCCTTCACACTAACTCTACCACACTCTAAATGTATAGAAGGCTGCTCTCTGGATGTACTGGCGGTGTTAAGCATGAGTGCATCTAACACCATCCATCTCTCTATACGCACTGGCAGTGTGAGGGGTGAGTATATCTCGCTCCATCCTTCACACTAACTCTACCACACTGTAAATGTATAGAAGGCGGCTCTCTGGCGGTACTGGCGTGTTAAGCATGAGTGCATCTAACACCATACTTCGCTCTGTAACCACTGGCAGTGTAAGGGGTGAGTATATCTCACTCCATCCTTCACACTAACTCTACCACACTCTAAATGTATAGAAGGCGGCTCTCTGGATGTACTGGCGGTGTTAAGCATGAGTGCATCTAACACCATCCTTCTCTCTGTACGCACTGGCAGTGTGAGGGGTGAGTATATCTCGCTCTATCCTTCACACTAACTCTACCACACTGTAAATGTATAGAAGGCGGCTCTCTGGATGTACTGGCGTGTTAAGCATGAGTGCATCTAACACCATCCTTCACTCTGTAAGCACTGGCGGTTTAAGGGGTGAGTATATCTCACTCCATCCTTCACACTAACTCTACCACACTCTAAATGTATAGAAGGCGGCTCTCTGGATGTACTGGCGGTATTAAGCATGAGTGCATCTAACACCATCCTTCGCTCTGTAAGCACTGGCAGTGTGAGGGGTGAGTATTTCTCACTCCATCCTTCACACTAACTCTACCACACTCTAAATGTATAGAAGGCGGCTCTCTGGATGTACTGGCGGTGTTAAGCATGAGTGCATCTAACACCATCCTTCGCTCTGTAAGCACTGGCAGTGTGAGGAGTGAGTATATCTCACTCCATCCTTTACACTAACTCTACCACACTCTAAATGTATAGAAGGCGGCTCTCTGGATGTACTGGCGTGTTAAGCATGAGTGCATCTAACACCATCCTTCGCTCTGTAAGCACTGGCGGTTGAAGGGGTGAGTATATCTCACTCCATCCTTCACACTAACTCTACCACACTCTAAATGTAAACAAAATGCAGCTCTCTGGGTGCACTGGCGTGTTATGCATAAGTGCATTTAACACCATCCTTCGCTCTGTAAGCACTGGCGGTTTAAGGGGTGAGTATATCTCACTCCATCCTTCACACTAACTCTGCCACACTGTAAATGTATAGAAGGCGGCTCTCAGGGTGCACTGGCATGTTAAGCATGAGTGCATCTAACACCATCCTTCGCTCTGTAAGCACTGGCAGTGTGAGGGGTGAGTATATCTCACTCCATCCTTCACACTAACTCTACCACACTCTAAATGTATAGAAGGCGGCTCTCTGGATGCACTGGCGGTGTTAAGCATGAGTGCATCTAACACCATCCTTCACTCTGTAAGCACTGGCAGTGTGAGGGGTGAGTATATCTCACTCCATCCTTCACACTAACTCTACCACACTCTAAAAGTAAAAAAAGGCGGCTTTCTGGGTGCACTGGCGTGTTAAGCATGAGTGCATCTAACACCATCCTTCGCTCTGTAAGCACTGGCGGTTTAAGGGGTGAGTATATCTCACTCCATCCTTCACACTAACTCTACCACACTCTAAATGTATAGAAGGTGACTCTCTGGATGTACTGGCGTGTTAAGCATGAGTGCATCTATCACCATCCTTCACTTTGTTAGCACTGGCGGTTTAAGGGGTGAGTATATCTCACTCCATCCTTCACACTAACTCTACCACACTCTAAATGTTTAGAAGGCGGCTCTCTGGATGTACTGGCGGTGTTAAGCATGAGTACATGTAACACCATCCTCCGCTCTGTAAGCGCTGGCAGTGTGAGGGGTGAGTATATCTCACTCCATCCTTCTAACTAACTCTACCACACTCTAAATGTTTAGAAGGCGGCTCTCTGGATGTACTGGCGGTGTTAAGCATGAGTGCATCTAACACCATCCTTCGCTCTGTAAGCACTGGCGGGGTGAGTATATCTCGCTCCATCCTTCACACTAACTCTTCCACACTCGAAATGTATAGAAGGCGGCCCTCTGGATGTACTGGCGGTATTAAGCATGAGTGCATCTAACACCATCCTTTGCTCTGTAAGCACTGGCGGTTTAAGGGGTGAGTATATCTCACTCCATCCTTCACACTAACTCTACCACACTCTAAATGTACAGAAGGCGGCTCTCTGGATGAACTGGCGGTGTTAAGCATGAGTGCATCTAACACCATCCTTCGCTCTGTAAGCACTGGCGGTTTAAGGGGTGAGTAAATCTCACTCCATCCTTCACACTAACTCTACCACACTCTAAATGTATAGAAGGCGACTCTCTGGATGTACTGGCGTGTTAAGCATGAGTGCATCTATCACCATCCTTCACTTTGTTAGCACTGGCGGTTTAAGGGGTGAGTATATCTCACTCCATCCTTCACACTAACTCTACCACACTCTAAATGTTTAGAAGGCGGCTCTCTGGATGTACTGGCGGTGTTAAGCATGAGTACATCTAACACCATCCTCCGCTCTGTAAGCACTGGCAGTGTGAGGGGTGAGTATATCTCAATCCATCCTTCACACTAACTCTACCACACTCTAAATGTATAGAAGGCGGCTCTCTGGATGTACTGGCGGTGTTAAGCATGAGTGCATCTAACACCATCCTTCGCTCTGTAAGCACTGGCGGGGTGAGTATATCTCGCTCCATCCTTCACACTAACTCTTCCACACTCGAAATGTATAGAAGGCGGCCCTCTGGATGTACTGGCGGTGTTAAGCATGAGTGCATCTAACACCATCCTTTGCTCTGTAAGCACTGGCTGTTTAAGGGGTGAGTATATCTCACTCCATCCTTCACACTAACTCTACCACACTCTAAATGTATAGAAGGCGGCTCTCTGGATGTACTGGCGGTGTTAAGCATGAGTGCATCTAACACCATCCTTCGCTCTGTAAGCACTGGCAGTGTGAGGGGTGAGTATATCTCACTCCATCCTTCACACTAACTCTACCACACTCTAAATGTACAGAAGGCGGCTCTCTGGATGTACTGGCGGTGTTAAGCATGAGTGCATCTGACACCATCCTTCGCTCTGTAAGCACTGGCGGTTTTGGGGTGAGTATATCTCACTCCATCCTTCACACTAACTCTACCACACTCTAAATGTATAGAAGGCGGCTCTCTCGATGTACTGGCGGTGTTAAGCATGAGTGCATCTAACACCATCCTTTGCTCTGTAAGCACTGGCAGGGTGAGGGGTGAGTATATCTCGCTCCATCCTTCACGCTAACTCTACCACACTCTAAATGTATAGAAGACGGCTCTCTGGATATACTGGCGGTGTTAAGCATGAGTGCATCTAACACCATCCTTCGCTCTGTAAGCACTGGCAGTGTGAGGGGTGAGTATATCTCACTCCATCCTTCACACTAACTCTACCACACTCTAAATGTATAGAAGGCTGCTCTCTGGATGTACTGGCGGTGTTAAGCATGAGTGCATCTAACACCATCCATCTCTCTATACGCACTGGCAGTGTGAGGGGTGAGTATATCTCGCTCCATCCTTCACACTAACTCTACCACACTGTAAATGTATAGAAGGCGGCTCTCTGGCGGTACTGGCGTGTTAAGCATGAGTGCATCTAACACCATACTTCGCTCTGTAACCACTGGCAGTGTAAGGGGTGAGTATATCTCACTCCATCCTTCACACTAACTCTACCACACTCTAAATGTATAGAAGGCGGCTCTCTGGATGTACTGGCGGTGTTAAGCATGAGTGCATCTAACACCATCCTTCTCTCTGTACGCACTGGCAGTGTGAGGGGTGAGTATATCTCGCTCTATCCTTCACACTAACTCTACCACACTGTAAATGTATAGAAGGCGGCTCTCTGGATGTACTGGCGTGTTAAGCATGAGTGCATCTAACACCATCCTTCACTCTGTAAGCACTGGCGGTTTAAGGGGTGAGTATATCTCACTCCATCCTTCACACTAACTCTACCACACTCTAAATGTATAGAAGGCGGCTCTCTGGATGTACTGGCGGTATTAAGCATGAGTGCATCTAACACCATCCTTCGCTCTGTAAGCACTGGCAGTGTGAGGGGTGAGTATTTCTCACTCCATCCTTCACACTAACTCTACCACACTCTAAATGTATAGAAGGCGGCTCTCTGGATGTACTGGCGGTGTTAAGCATGAGTGCATCTAACACCATCCTTCGCTCTGTAAGCACTGGCAGTGTGAGGAGTGAGTATATCTCACTCCATCCTTTACACTAACTCTACCACACTCTAAATGTATAGAAGGCGGCTCTCTGGATGTACTGGCGTGTTAAGCATGAGTGCATCTAACACCATCCTTCGCTCTGTAAGCACTGGCGGTTTAAGGGGTGAGTATATCTCACTCCATCCTTCACACTAACTCTACCACACTCTAAATGTATAGAAGGCGGCTCTCTGGATGCACTGGCGGTGTTAAGCATGAGTGCATCTAACACCATCCTTCACTCTTTAAGCACTGGCAGTGTGAGGGGTGAGTATATCTCACTCCATCCTTCACACTAACTCTACCACACTCTAAATGTAAAAAAAGGCGGCTTTCTGGGTGCACTGGCGTGTTAAGCATGAGTGCATCTAACACCATCCTTTGCTCTGTAAGCACTGGCGGTTTAAGGGGTGAGTATATCTCACTCCATCCTTCACACTAACTCTACCACACTCTAAATGTATAGAAGGTGACTCTCTGGATGTACTGGCGTGTTAAGCATGAGTGCATCTATCACCATCCTTCACTTTGTTAGCACTGGCGGTTTAAGGGGTGAGTATATCTCACTCCATCCTTCACACTAACTCTACCACACTCTAAATGTTTAGAAGGCGGCTCTCTGGATGTACTGGCGGTGTTAAGCATGAGTACATCTAACACCATCCTCCGCTCTGTAAGCACTGGCAGTGTGAGGGGTGAGTATATCTCACTCCATCCTCCAAACTAACTCTACCACACTCTAAATGTATAGAAGGCGGCTCTCTGGATGTACTGGCGGTGTTAAGCATGAGTGCATCTAACACCATCCTTCGCTCTGTAAGCACTGGCGGGGTGAGTATATCTCGCTCCATCCTTCACACTAACTCTTCCACACTCGAAATGTATAGAAGGCGGCCCTCTGGATGTACTGGCGGTGTTAAGCATGAGTGCATCTAACACCATCCTTTGCTCTGTAAGCACTGGCGGTTTAAGGGGTGAGTATATCTCACTCCATCCTTCACACTAACTCTACCACACTCTAAATGTACAGAAGGCGGCTCTCTGGATGTACTGGCGGTGTTAAGCATGAGTGCATCTGACACCATCCTTCGCTCTGTAAGCACTGGCGGTTTTGGGGTGAGTATATCTCACTCCATCCTTCACACTAACTCTACCACACTCTAAATGTATAGAAGGCGGCTCTCTCGATGTACTGGCGGTGTTAAGCATGAGTGCATCTAACACCATCCTTTGCTCTGTAAGCACTGGCAGGGTGAGGGGTGAGTATATCTCGCTCCATCCTTCACGCTAACTCTACCACACTCTAAATGTATAGAAGACGGCTCTCTGGATATACTGGCGGTGTTAAGCATGAGTGCATCTAACACCATCCTTCGCTCTGTAAGCACTGGCAGTGTGAGGGGTGAGTATATCTCACTCCATCCTTCACACTAACTCTACCACACTCTAAATGTATAGAAGGCTGCTCTCTGGATGTACTGGCGGTGTTAAGCATGAGTGCATCTAACACCATCCATCTCTCTATACGCACTGGCAGTGTGAGGGGTGAGTATATCTCGCTCCATCCTTCACACTAACTCTACCACACTGTAAATGTATAGAAGGCGGCTCTCTGGCGGTACTGGCGTGTTAAGCATGAGTGCATCTAACACCATACTTCGCTCTGTAACCACTGGCAGTGTAAGGGGTGAGTATATCTCACTCCATCCTTCACACTAACTCTACCACACTCTAAATGTATAGAAGGCGGCTCTCTGGATGTACTGGCGGTGTTAAGCATGAGTGCATCTAACACCATCCTTCTCTCTGTACGCACTGGCAGTGTGAGGGGTGAGTATATCTCGCTCTATCCTTCACACTAACTCTACCACACTGTAAATGTATAGAAGGCGGCTCTCTGGATGTACTGGCGTGTTAAGCATGAGTGCATCTAACACCATCCTTCACTCTGTAAGCACTGGCGGTTTAAGGGGTGAGTATATCTCACTCCATCCTTCACACTAACTCTACCACACTCTAAATGTATAGAAGGCGGCTCTCTGGATGTACTGGCGGTATTAAGCATGAGTGCATCTAACACCATCCTTCGCTCTGTAAGCACTGGCAGTGTGAGGGGTGAGTATTTCTCACTCCATCCTTCACACTAACTCTACCACACTCTCAATGTATAGAAGGCGGCTCTCTGGATGTACTGGCGGTGTTAAGCATGAGTGCATCTAACACCATCCTTCGCTCTGTAAGCACTGGCAGTGTGAGGAGTGAGTATATCTCACTCCATCCTTTACACTAACTCTACCACACTCTAAATGTATAGAAGGCGGCTCTCTGGATGTACTGGCGTGTTAAGCATGAGTGCATCTAACACCATCCTTCGCTCTGTAAGCACTGGCGGTTGAAGGGGTGAGTATATCTCACTCCATCCTTCACACTAACTCTACCACACTCTAAATGTAAACAAAATGCAGCTCTCTGGGTGCACTGGCGTGTTATGCATAAGTGCATTTAACACCATCCTTCGCTCTGTAAGCACTGGCGGTTTAAGGGGTGAGTATATCTCACTCCATCCTTCACACTAACTCTGCCACACTGTAAATGTATAGAAGGCGGCTCTCAGGGTGCACTGGCATGTTAAGCATGAGTGCATCTAACACCATCCTTCACTCTGTAAGCACTGGCAGTGTGAGGGGTGAGTATATCTCACTCCATCCTTCACACTAACTCTACCACACTCTAAATGTATAGAAGGCGGCTCTCTGGATGCACTGGCGGTGTTAAGCATGAGTGCATCTAACACCATCCTTCACTCTGTAAGCACTGGCAGTGTGAGGGGTGAGTATATCTCACTCCATCCTTCACACTAACTCTACCACACTCTAAAAGTAAAAAAAGGCGGCTTTCTGGGTGCACTGGCGTGTTAAGCATGAGTGCATCTAACACCATCCTTCGCTCTGTAAGCACTGGCGGTTTAAGGGGTGAGTATATCTCACTCCATCCTTCACACTAACTCTACCACACTCTAAATGTATAGAAGGTGACTCTCTGGATGTACTGGCGTGTTAAGCATGAGTGCATCTATCACCATCCTTCACTTTGTTAGCACTGGCGGTTTAAGGGGTGAGTATATCTCACTCCATCCTTCACACTAACTCTACCACACTCTAAATGTTTAGAAGGCGGCTCTCTGGATGTACTGGCGGTGTTAAGCATGAGTACATGTAACACCATCCTCCGCTCTGTAAGCGCTGGCAGTGTGAGGGGTGAGTATATCTCACTCCATCCTTCTAACTAACTCTACCACACTCTAAATGTTTAGAAGGCGGCTCTCTGGATGTACTGGCGGTGTTAAGCATGAGTGCATCTAACACCATCCTTCGCTCTGTAAGCACTGGCGGGGTGAGTATATCTCGCTCCATCCTTCACACTAACTCTTCCACACTCGAAATGTATAGAAGGCGGCCCTCTGGATGTACTGGCGGTATTAAGCATGAGTGCATCTAACACCATCCTTTGCTCTGTAAGCACTGGCGGTTTAAGGGGTGAGTATATCTCACTCCATCCTTCACACTAACTCTACCACACTCTAAATGTACAGAAGGCGGCTCTCTGGATGAACTGGCGGTGTTAAGCATGAGTGCATCTAACACCATCCTTCGCTCTGTAAGCACTGGCGGTTTAAGGGGTGAGTATATCTCACTCCATCCTTCACACTAACTCTACCACACTCTAAATGTATAGAAGGCGACTCTCTGGATGTACTGGCGTGTTAAGCATGAGTGCATCTATCACCATCCTTCACTTTGTTAGCACTGGCGGTTTAAGGGGTGAGTATATCTCACTCCATCCTTCACACTAACTCTACCACACTCTAAATGTTTAGAAGGCGGCTCTCTGGATGTACTGGCGGTGTTAAGCATGAGTACATCTAACACCATCCTCCGCTCTGTAAGCACTGGCAGTGTGAGGGGTGAGTATATCTCAATCCATCCTTCACACTAACTCTACCACACTCTAAATGTATAGAAGGCGGCTCTCTGGATGTACTGGCGGTGTTAAGCATGAGTGCATCTAACACCATCCTTCGCTCTGTAAGCACTGGCGGGGTGAGTATATCTCGCTCCATCCTTCACACTAACTCTTCCACACTCGAAATGTATAGAAGGCGGCCCTCTGGATGTACTGGCGGTGTTAAGCATGAGTGCATCTAACACCATCCTTTGCTCTGTAAGCACTGGCTGTTTAAGGGGTGAGTATATCTCACTCCATCCTTCACACTAACTCTACCACACTCTAAATGTATAGAAGGCGGCTCTCTGGATGTACTGGCGGTGTTAAGCATGAGTGCATCTAACACCATCCTTCGCTCTGTAAGCACTGGCAGTGTGAGGGGTGAGTATATCTCACTCCATCCTTCACACTAACTCTACCACACTCTAAATGTATAGAAGGCGGCTCTCTGGATGTACTGGCTGTGTTAAGCATGAGTGCATCTAACACCATCCATCTCTCTGTACGCACTGGCAGTGTGAGGGGTGAGTATATCTCGCTCCATCCTTCACACTAACTCTACCACACTCTAAATGTATAGAAGGCGGCTCTCTGGCGGTACTGGCGTGTTAAGCATGAGTGCATCTAACACCATACTTCGCTCTGTAAGCACTGGCAGTGTAAGGGGTAAGTATATCTCACTCCATCCTTCACACTAACTCTACCACACTCTAAATGTATAGAAGGCGGCTCTCTGAATGCACTGGCGTGTTAAGCATGAGTGCATCTAACACCATCCTTCACTCTGTAAGCACTGGCGGTTTAAGGGGTGAGTATATCTCACTCCATCCTTCACACTTACTCTACCACACTGTAAATGTATAGAAGGCGGCTCTCTGGATGTACTGGCGTGTTAAGCATGAGTGCATCTAACACCATCCTTCACTCTGTAAGCACTGGCGGTTTAAGGGGTGAGCATATCTCACTCCATCCTTCACACTTACTCTACCACACTGTAAATGTATAGAAGGCGGCTTTCTGGGTGCACTGGCGTGTTAAGCATGAGTGCATCTTACACCATCCTTCGCTCTGTAAGCACTGGCAGTGTGAGGGGTGAGTATATCTCGCTCCATCCTTCACACTAACTCTACCACACTCTAAATGTATAGAAGGCGGCTCACTGGATGTACTGGCGGTGTTAAGCATGAGTGCATCTAACACCATCCTTCGCTCTGTAAGCACTCGCAGTGTGAGGGGTGAGTATATCTCACTCCATCCTTCACACTAACTCTACCACACTGTAAATGTATAGAAGGCGGCTCTCAGGATGTACTGGCGTGTTAAGCATGAGTGCATCTAACACCATCCTTCGCTCTGTAAGCACTGGCAGTGTACGGGGTGAGTATATCTCGCTCCATCCTTCACATTAACTCTACCACACTCTAAATGTATAGAAGGCGGCCCTCTGGATGTACTGGCGGTGTTAAGCATGAGTGCATCTAACACCATCCTTCGCTCTGTAAGCACTGGCGGTTTAAGGGGTGAATATATCTCACTCCATCGTTCACACTAACTCTACCACACTCTAAATGTATAGAAGGCGGCTCTCTGGATGTACTGGCGTGTTAAGCATGAGTGCATCTAACACCATCCTTCGCTCTGTAAGCACTGGCGGTTTAAGGGGTGAGTATATCTCACTCCATCCTTCACACTAACTCTACCACACTCTAAATGTATAGAAGGCGGCTCTCTCGATGTACTGGCGGTGTTAAGCATGAGTGCATCTAACACCATCCTTCACTCTGTAAGCACTGGCAGTGTGAGGGGTGAGTATATCTCTCTCCATCCTTCACACTAACTCTACCACACTCTAAATGTATAGAAGGCGGCTCTCTGGATGTACTGGCGGTGTTAAGCATGAGTGCATCTAACACCATCCTTCGCTCTGCAAGCACTGGCAGTGTGAGGGGTGAGTATATCTCACTCCATCCTTCACACTAACTCTACCACACTCTAAATGTATAGAAGGCGGCTCTCTGGATGTACTGGCGGTGTTAAGCATGAGTGCATCTAACACCATCCTTCTCTCTGTACGCACTGGCAGTGTGAGGGGTGAGTATATCTCGCTCCATCCTTCACACTAACTCTACCACACTGTAAATGTATAGAAGGCGGCTCTCTGGATGTACTGGTGTGTTAAGCATGAGTGCATCTAACACCATCCTTCACTCTGTAAGCACTGGCGGTTTAAGGGGTGAGTATATCTCGCTCCATCCTTCACACTAACTCTACCACACTCTAAATGTATAGAAGGCGGCTCTCTGGATGTTCTGGCGGTGTTAAGCATGAGTGCATCTAACACCTTCCTTCGCTCTGTAAGCACTGGCGGTTTAAGGGGTGAGTATATCTCACTCCATCCTTCACACTAACTCTACCCCACTCTAAATGTATAGAAGGCGGCTCTCTGGATGTACTGGCGTGTTAAGCATGAGTGCATCTAACACCATCCTTTGCTCTGTAAGCACTGGCAGTGTACGGGGTGAGTATATCTCGCTCCATCCTTCACACTAACTCTACCACACTCTAAATGTATAGAAGGCGGCCCTCTGGATGTACTGGCGGTGTTAAGCATGAGTGCATCTAACACCATCCTTCGCTCTGTAAGCACTGGCGGTTTAAGGGGTGAGTATATCTCACTCCATCCTTCACACTAACTCTACCACACTCTAAATGTATAGAAGGCGGCTCTCTGGATGTACTGGCGTGTTAAGCATGAGTGCATCTAACACCATCCTTCACTCTGTAAGCACTGGCGGTTTAAAGGGTGAGTATATCTCACACCATCCTTCACACTAACTCTACCACACTCTAAATGTATAGAAGGCGGCTCTCTGGATGTACTGGCGGTGTTAAGCATGAGTGCATCTAACACCATCCTTTGCTCTGTAAGCACTGGCAGTGTGAGGGCTGAGTATATCTCGCTCCATCCTTCACACTAACTCTACAACACTCTAAATGTATAGAAGGCGGCTCTCTGGATGTATTGGCGGTGTTAAGCATGAGTGCATCTAACACCGTCCTTCGCTCTGTAAGCACTGGCAGTGAGAGGGGTGAGTATATCTCACTCCATCTTTCACACTAACTCTACCACACTCTAAATGTATAAAAGGCGGCTCTCTGGATGTACTGGCGTGTTAACCATGAGTGCATCTTACACCATCCTTCGCTCTGTAAGCACTGGCAGTGTGAGGGGTGAGTATATCTCGCTCCATCCTTCACACTAACTCTACCACACTCTAAATGAATAGAAGGCGGCTCACTGGATGTACTGGCGGTGTTAAGCATGAGTGCATCTAACACCATCCTTCGCTCTGTAAGCACTGGCAGTGTGAGGGGTGAGTATATCTCGCTCCATCCTTCACACTAACTCTACCACACTCTAAATGTATAGAAGGTGGCTCTCTGGATGTACTGGCGTGTTAAGCATGAGTGCATCTAACACTATCCTATCCTTCGCTCTGTAAGCACTGGCGGTTTAAGGGGTGAGTATATCTCACTCCATCCTTCACACTAACTCTACCACACTCTAAATGTATAGAAGGCGGCTCTCTGGATGTTCTGGCGGTGTTAAGCATGAGTGCATCTAACACCATCCTTCGCTCTGTAAGCACTGGCAGTGTGAGGGGTGAGTATATCTCACTCCATCCTTCACAATAACTCTACCACACTCTAAATGTATAGAAGGCGGCTCTCTGGATGTACTGGCGTGTCAAGCATGAGTGCATCTAACACCATCCTTCGCTCTGTAAGCACTGGCGGTTTAAGGGGTGAGTATATCTCACTCCATCCTTCACACTAACTCTACCACACTCTAAATGTAAAAAAAGGCGGCTCTCTGGGTGCACTGGCGTGTTAAGCCTGAGTGCATCTAACACCATCCTTCACTCTGTAAGCACTGGCGGTTTAAGGGGTGAGTATATCTCGCTCCATCCTTCACACTAACTCTACCACACTCTAAATGTATAGAAGGCGGCTCACTGGATGTACTGGCGGTGTTAAGCATGAGTGCATCTAACACCATCCTTCGCTCTGTAAGCACTCGCAGTGTGAGGGGTGAGTATATCTCACTCCATCCTTCACACTAACTCTACCACACTGTAAATGTATAGAAGGCGGCTCTCAGGATGTACTGGCGTGTTAAGCATGAGTGCATCTAACACCATCCTTCGCTCTGTAAGCACTGGCAGTGTACGGGGTGAGTATATCTCGCTCCATCCTTCACATTAACTCTACCACACTCTAAATGTATAGAAGGCGGCCCTCTGGATGTACTGGCGGTGTTAAGCATGAGTGCATCTAACACCATCCTTCGCTCTGTAAGCACTGGCAGTGTGAGGGTTGAGTATATCTCTCTCCATCCTTCACACTAACTCTACCACACTCTAAATGTATAGAAGGCGGCTCTCTGGATGTACTGGCGGTGTTAAGCATGAGTGCATCTAACACCATCCTTCGCTCTGCAAGCACTGGCAGTGTGAGGGGTGAGTATATCTCACTCCATCCTTCACACTAACTCTACCACACTCTAAATGTATAGAAGGCGGCTCTCTGGATGTACTGGCGGTGTTAAGCATGAGTGCATCTAACACCATCCTTCTCTCTGTACGCACTGGCAGTGTGAGGGGTGAGTATATCTCGCTCCATCCTTCACACTAACTCTACCACACTGTAAATGTATAGAAGGCGGCTCTCTGGATGTACTGGCGTGTTAAGCATGAGTGCATCTAACACCATCCTTCACTCTGTAAGCACTGGCGGTTTAAGGGGTGAGTATATCTCACTCCATCCTTCACACTTACTCTACCACACTGTAAATGTATAGAAGGCGGCTTTCTGGGTGCACTGGCGTGTTAAGCATGAGTGCATCTTACACCACCCTTCGCTCTGTAAGCACTGGCAGTGTGAGGGGTGAGTATATCTCGCTCCATCCTTCACACTAACTCTACCACACTCTAAATGTATAGAAGGCGGCTCACTGGATGTACTGGCGGTGTTAAGCATGAGTGCATCTAACACCATCCTTTGCTCTGTAAGCACTCGCAGTGTGAGGGGTGAGTATATCTCACTCCATCCTTCACACTAACTCTACCACACTGTAAATGTATAGAAGGCGGCTCTCTGGATGTACTGGCGTGTTAAGCATGAGTGCATCTAACACCATCCTTTGCTCTGTAAGCACTGGCAGTGTACGGGGTGAGTATATCTCGCTCCATCCTTCACACTAACTCTACCACACTCTAAATGTATAGAAGGCTGCCCTCTGGATGTACTGGCGGTGTTAAGCATGAGTGCATCTAACACCATCCTTCGCTCTGTAAGCACTGGCGGTTTAAGGGGTGAGTATATCTCACTCCATCCTTCACACTAACTCTACCACACTCTAAATGTATAGAAGGCGGCTCTCTGGATGTACTGGCGTGTTAAGCATGAGTGCATCTAACACCATCCTTCACTCTGTAAGCACTGGCGGTTTAAAGGGTGAGTATATCTCACACCATCCTTCACACTAACTCTACCACACTCTAAATGTATAGAAGGCGGCTCTCTGGATGTACTGGCGGTGTTAAGCATGAGTGCATCTAACACCATCCTTTGCTCTGTAAGCACTGGCAGTGTGAGGGCTGAGTATATCTCGCTCCATCCTTCACACTAACTCTACCACACTCTAAATGTATAGAAGGCGGCTCTCTGGATGTATTGGCGGTGTTAAGCATGAGTGCATCTAACACCGTCCTTCGCTCTGTAAGCACTGGCAGTGAGAGGGGTGAGTATATCTCACTCCATCTTTCACACTAACTCTACCACACTCTAAATGTATAAAAGGCGGCTCTCTGGATGTACTGGCGTGTTAAGCATGAGTGCATCTAACACTATCCTATCCTTCGCTCTGTAAGCACTGGCGGTTTAAGGGGTGAGTATATCTCACTCCATCCTTCACACTAACTCTACCACACTCTAAATGTATAGAAGGCGGCTCTCTGGATGTTCTGGCGGTGTTAAGCATGAGTGCATCTAACACCATCCTTCGCTCTGTAAGCACTGGCAGTGTGAGGGGTGAGTATATCTCACTCCATCCTTCACAATAACTCTACCACACTCTAAATGTATAGAAGGCGGCTCTCTGGATGTACTGGCGTGTTAAGCATGAGTGCATCTAACACTATCCTATCCTTCGCTCTGTAAGCACTGGCGGTTTAAGGGGTGAGTATATCTCACTCCATCCTTCACACTAACTCTACCACACTCTAAATGTATAGAAGGCGGCTCTCTGGATGTTCTGGCGGTGTTAAGCATGAGTGCATCTAACACCATCCTTCGCTCTGTAAGCACTGGCAGTGTGAGGGGTGAGTATATCTCACTCCATCCTTCACAATAACTCTACCACACTCTAAATGTATAGAAGGCGGCTCTCTGGATGTACTGGCGTGTCAAGCATGAGTGCATCTAACACCATCCTTCGCTCTGTAAGCACTGGCGGTTTAAGGGGTGAGTATATCTCACTCCATCCTTCACACTAACTCTACCACACTCTAAATGTAAAAAAAGGCGGCTCTCTGGGTGCACTGGCGTGTTAAGCCTGAGTGCATCTAACACCATCCTTCACTCTGTAAGCACTGGCGGTTTAAGGGGTGAGTATATCTCACTCCATCCTTCACACTAACTCTACCACACTCTAAATGTATAGAAGGCGGCCCTCTGGATGTACTGGCGGTGTTAAGCATGAGTGCATGTAACACCATCCTTCGCTCTGTAAGCACTGGCGGTTTAAGGGGTGAGTATATCTCACTCCATCCTTCACACTAACTCTACCACACTCTAAATGTATAGAAGGCGGCTCTCTGGATGTACTGGCGTGTTAAGCATGAGTGCATCTAACACCTTCCTTCGCTCTGTAAGCACTAGCGGTTTAAGGGGTGAGTATATCTCACTCCATCCTTCACACTAACTCTACCACACTCTAAATGTATAGAAGGCGGCTCTCTCGATGTACTGGCGGTGTTAAGCATGAGTGCATCTAACACCATCCTTCGCTCTGTAAGCACTGGCAGTGTGAGGGGTGAGTATATCTCGCTCCATCCTTCACACTAACTCTACCACACTCTAAATGTATAGAAGGCGGCTCTCTGGATGTGCTGGCGGTGTTAAGCATGAGTGCATCTAACACCATCCTTCGCTCTGTAAGCACTGGCAGTGTGAGGGGTGAGTATATCTCACTCCATCCTTCACACTAACTCTACCACACTCTAAATGTATAGAAGGCGGCTCTCTGGATGTACTGGCGGTGTTAAGCATGAGTGCATCTAACACCATCCTTCGCTCTGTAAGCACTGGCAGTGTGAGGGGTGAGTATATCTCGCTCCATCCTTCACACTAACTCTACCACACTCTAAATGTATAGAAGGTGGCTCTCTGGATGTACTGGCGTGTTAAGCATGAGTGCATCTAACACCATCCTATCCTTCGCTCTGTAAGCACTGGCGGTTTAAGGGGTGAGTATATCTCACTCCATCCTTCACACTAACTCTACCACACTCTAAATGTATAGAAGGCGGCTCTCTCGATGTACTGGAGGTGTTAAGCATGAGTGCATCTAACACCATCCTTCGCTCTGTAAGCACTGGCAGTGTGAGGGGTGAGTATATCTCGCTCCATCCTTCACGCTAACTCTACCACACTCTAAATGTATAGAAGGCGGCTCTCTGGATGTACTGGCGGTGTTAAGCATGAGTGCATCTAACACCATCCTTCGCTCTGTAAGCACTGGCAGTGTGAGGGGTGAGTATATCTCACTCCATCCTTCACACTAACTCTACCACACTCTAAATGTATAGAAGGCGGCTCTCTGGATGTACTGGCGGTGTTAAGCATGAGTGCATCTAACACCATCCATCTCTCTGTACGCACTGGCAGTGTGAGGGGTGAGTATATCTCGCTCCATCCTTCACACTAACTCTACCACACTGTAAATGTATAGAAGGCAGCTCTCTGGCGGTACTGGCGTGTTAAGCATGAGTGCATCTAACACCATACTTCGCTCTGTAAGCACTGGCAGTGTAAGGGGTAAGTATATCTCACTCCATCCTTCACACTAACTCTACCACACTCTAAATGTATAGAAGGCGGCTCTCTGGATGCACTGGCGTGTTAAGCATGAGTGCATCTAACACCATCCTTCACTCTGTAAGCACTGGCGGTTTAAGGGGTTAGCATATCTCACTCCATCCTTCACACTTACTCTACCACACTGTAAATGTATAGAAGGCGGCTTTCTGGGTGCACTGGCGTGTTAAGCATGAGTGCATCTTACACCATCCTTCGCTCTGTAAGCACTGGCAGTGTGAGGGGTGAGTATATCTCGCTCCATCCTTCACACTAACTCTACCACACTCTAAATGTATAGAAGGCGGCTCACTGGATGTACTGGCGGTGTTAAGCATGAGTGCATCTAACACCATCCTTCGCTCTGTAAGCACTCGCAGTGTGAGGGGTGAGTATATCTCACTCCATCCTTCACACTAACTCTACCACACTGTAAATGTATAGAAGGCGGCTCTCAGGATGTACTGGCGTGTTAAGCATGAGTGCATCTAACACCATCCTTCGCTCTGTAAGCACTGGCAGTGTACGGGGTGAGTATATCTCGCTCCATCCTTCACATTAACTCTACCACACTCTAAATGTATAGAAGGCGGCCCTCTGGATGTACTGGCGGTGTTAAGCATGAGTGCATCTAACACCATCCTTCGCTCTGTAAGCACTGGCGGTTTAAGGGGTGAGTATATCTCACTCCATCGTTCACACTAACTCTACCACACTCTAAATGTATAGAAGGCGGCTCTCTGGATGTACTGGCGTGTTAAGCATGAGTGCATCTAACACCATCCTTCGCTCTGTAAGCACTGGCGGTTTAAGGGGTGAGTATATCTCACTCCATCCTTCACACTAACTCTACCACACTCTAAATGTATAGAAGGCGGCTCTCTCGATGTACTGGCGGTGTTAAGCATGAGTGCATCTAACACCATCCTTCGCTCTGTAAGCACTGGCAGTGTGAGGGGTGAGTATATCTCTCTCCATCCTTCACACTAACTCTACCACACTCTAAATGTATAGAAGGCGGCTCTCTGGATGTACTGGCGGTGTTAAGCATGAGTGCATCTAACACCATCCTTCGCTCTGCAAGCACTGGCAGTGTGAGGGGTGAGTATATCTCACTCCATCCTTCACACTAACTCTACCACACTCTAAATGTATAGAAGGCAGCTCTCTGGATGTACTGGCGGTGTTAAGCATGAGTGCATCTAACACCATCCTTCTCTCTGTACGCACTGGCAGTGTGAGGGGTGAGTATATCTCGCTCCATCCTTCACACTAACTCTACCACACTGTAAATGTATAGAAGGCGGCTCTCTGGATGTACTGGCGTGTTAAGCATGAGTGCATCTAACACCATCCTTCACTCTGTAAGCACTGGCGGTTTAAGGGGTGAGTATATCTCACTCCATCCTTCACACTTACTCTACCACACTGTAAATGTATAGAAGGCGGCTTTCTGGGTGCACTGGCGTGTTAAGCATGAGTGCATCTTACACCACCCTTCGCTCTGTAAGCACTGGCAGTGTGAGGGGTGAGTATATCTCGCTCCATCCTTCACACTAACTCTACCACACTCTAAATGTATAGAAGGCGGCTCACTGGATGTACTGGCGGTGTTAAGCATGAGTGCATCTAACACCATCCTTTGCTCTGTAAGCACTCGCAGTGTGAGGGGTGAGTATATCTCACTCCATCCTTCACACTAACTCTACCACACTGTAAATGTATAGAAGGCGGCTCTCTGGATGTACTGGCGTGTTAAGCATGAGTGCATCTAACACCATCCTTTGCTCTGTAAGCACTGGCAGTGTACGGGGTGAGTATATCTCGCTCCATCCTTCACACTAACTCTACCACACTCTAAATGTATAGAAGGCTGCCCTCTGGATGTACTGGCGGTGTTAAGCATGAGTGCATCTAACACCATCCTTCGCTCTGTAAGCACTGGCGGTTTAAGGGGTGAGTATATCTCACTCCATCCTTCACACTAACTCTACCACACTCTAAATGTATAGAAGGCGGCTCTCTGGATGTACTGGCGTGTTAAGCATGAGTGCATCTAACACCATCCTTCACTCTGTAAGCACTGGCGGTTTAAAGGGTGAGTATATCTCACACCATCCTTCACACTAACTCTACCACACTCTAAATGTATAGAAGGCGGCTCTCTGGATGTACTGGCGGTGTTAAGCATGAGTGCATCTAACACCATCCTTTGCTCTGTAAGCACTGGCAGTGTGAGGGCTGAGTATATCTCGCTCCATCCTTCACACTAACTCTACCACACTCTAAATGTATAGAAGGCGGCTCTCTGGATGTATTGGCGGTGTTAAGCATGAGTGCATCTAACACCGTCCTTCGCTCTGTAAGCACTGGCAGTGAGAGGGGTGAGTATATCTCACTCCATCTTAAACACTAACTCTACCACACTCTAAATGTATAAAAGGCGGCTCTCTGGATGTACTGGCGTGTTAAGCATGAGTGCATCTAACACTATCCTATCCTTCGCTCTGTAAGCACTGGCGGTTTAAGGGGTGAGTATATCTCACTCCATCCTTCACACTAACTCTACCACACTCTAAATGTATAGAAGGCGGCTCTCTGGATGTTCTGGCGGTGTTAAGCATGAGTGCATCTAACACCATCCTTCGCTCTGTAAGCACTGGCAGTGTGAGGGGTGAGTATATCTCACTCCATCCTTCACAATAACTCTACCACACTCTAAATGTATAGAAGGCGGCTCTCTGGATGTACTGGCGTGTCAAGCATGAGTGCATCTAACACCATCCTTCGCTCTGTAAGCACTGGCGGTTTAAGGGGTGAGTATATCTCACTCCATCATTCACACTAACTCTACCACACTCTAAATGTAAAAAAAGGCGGCTCTCTGGGTGCACTGGCGTGTTAAGCCTGAGTGCATCTAACACCATCCTTCACTCTGTAAGCACTGGCGGTTTAAGGGGTGAGTATATCTCACTCCATCCTTCACACTAACTCTACCACACTCTAAATGTATAGAAGGCGGCCCTCTGGATGTACTGGCGGTGTTAAGCATGAGTGCATGTAACACCATCCTTCGCTCTGTAAGCACTGGCGGTTTAAGGGGTGAGTATATCTCACTCCATCCTTCACACTAACTCTACCACACTCTAAATGTATAGAAGGCGGCTCTCTGGATGTACTGGCGGTGTTAAGCATGAGTGCATCTAACACCATCCTTCGCTCTGTAAGCACTGGCAGTGTGAGGGGTGAGTATATCTCGCTCCATCCTTCACACTAACTCTACCACACTCTAAATGTATAGAAGGTGGCTCTCTGGATGTACTGGCGTGTTAAGCATGAGTGCATCTAACACCATCCTATCCTTCGCTCTGTAAGCACTGGCGGTTTAAGGGGTGAGTATATCTCACTCCATCCTTCACACTAACTCTACCACACTCTAAATGTATAGAAGGCGGCTCTCTCGATGTACTGGAGGTGTTAAGCATGAGTGCATCTAACACCATCCTTCGCTCTGTAAGCACTGGCAGTGTGAGGGGTGAGTATATCTCGCTCCATCCTTCACACTAACTCTACCACACTCTAAATGTATAGAAGGCGGCTCTCTGGATGTACTGGCGGTGTTAAGCATGAGTGCATCTAACACCATCCTTCGCTCTGTAAGCACTGGCAGTGTGAGGGGTGAGTATATCTCACTCCATCCTTCACACTAACTCTACCACACTCTAAATGTATAGAAGGCGGCTCTCTGGATGTACTGGCGGTGTTAAGCATGAGTGCATCTAACACCATCCATCTCTCTGTACGCACTGGCAGTGTGAGGGGTGAGTATATCTCGCTCCATCCTTCACACTAACTCTACCACACTGTAAATGTATAGAAGGCGGCTCTCTGGCGGTACTGGCGTGTTAAGCATGAGTGCATCTAACACCGTACTTCACTCTGTAAGCACTGGCAGTGTAAGGGGTAAGTATATCTCACTCCATCCTTCACACTAACTCTACCACACTCTAAATGTATAAAAGGCGGCTCTCTGGATGTACTGGCGTGTTAAGCATGAGTGCATCTAACACTATCCTATCCTTCGCTCTGTAAGCACTGGCGGTTTAAGGGGTGAGTATATCTCACTCCATCCTTCACACTAACTCTACCACACTCTAAATGTATAGAAGGCGGCTCTCTGGATGTTCTGGCGGTGTTAAGCATGAGTGCATCTAACACCATCCTTCGCTCTGTAAGCACTGGCAGTGTGAGGGGTGAGTATATCTCACTCCATCCTTCACAATAACTCTACCACACTCTAAATGTATAGAAGGCGGCTCTCTGGATGTACTGGCGTGTCAAGCATGAGTGCATCTAACACCATCCTTCGCTCTGTAAGCACTGGCGGTTTAAGGGGTGAGTATATCTCACTCCATCATTCACACTAACTCTACCACACTCTAAATGTAAAAAAAGGCGGCTCTCTGGGTGCACTGGCGTGTTAAGCCTGAGTGCATCTAACACCATCCTTCACTCTGTAAGCACTGGCGGTTTAAGGGGTGAGTATATCTCACTCCATCCTTCACACTAACTCTACCACACTCTAAATGTATAGAAGGCGGCCCTCTGGATGTACTGGCGGTGTTAAGCATGAGTGCATGTAACACCATCCTTCGCTCTGTAAGCACTGGCGGTTTAAGGGGTGAGTATATCTCACTCCATCCTTCACACTAACTCTACCACACTCTAAATGTATAGAAGGCGGCTCTCTGGATGTACTGGCGGTGTTAAGCATGAGTGCATCTAACACCATCCTTCGCTCTGTAAGCACTGGCAGTGTGAGGGGTGAGTATATCTCGCTCCATCCTTCACACTAACTCTACCACACTCTAAATGTATAGAAGGTGGCTCTCTGGATGTACTGGCGTGTTAAGCATGAGTGCATCTAACACCATCCTATCCTTCGCTCTGTAAGCACTGGCGGTTTAAGGGGTGAGTATATCTCACTCCATCCTTCACACTAACTCTACCACACTCTAAATGTATAGAAGGCGGCTCTCTCGATGTACTGGAGGTGTTAAGCATGAGTGCATCTAACACCATCCTTCGCTCTGTAAGCACTGGCAGTGTGAGGGGTGAGTATATCTCGCTCCATCCTTCACACTAACTCTACCACACTCTAAATGTATAGAAGGCGGCTCTCTGGATGTACTGGCGGTGTTAAGCATGAGTGCATCTAACACCATCCTTCGCTCTGTAAGCACTGGCAGTGTGAGGGGTGAGTATATCTCACTCCATCCTTCACACTAACTCTACCACACTCTAAATGTATAGAAGGCGGCTCTCTGGATGTACTGGCGGTGTTAAGCATGAGTGCATCTAACACCATCCATCTCTCTGTACGCACTGGCAGTGTGAGGGGTGAGTATATCTCGCTCCATCCTTCACACTAACTCTACCACACTGTAAATGTATAGAAGGCGGCTCTCTGGCGGTACTGGCGTGTTAAGCATGAGTGCATCTAACACCGTACTTCACTCTGTAAGCACTGGCAGTGTAAGGGGTAAGTATATCTCACTCCATCCTTCACACTAACTCTACCACACTCTAAATGTATAGAAGGCGGCTCTCTGGATGCACTGGCGTGTTAAGCATGAGTGCATCTAACACCATCCTTCACTCTGTAAGCACTGGCGGTTTAAGGGGTGATCATATCTCACTCCATCCTTCACACTTACTCTACCACACTGTAAATGTATAGAAGGCGGCTTTCTGGGTGCACTGGCGTGTTAAGCATGAGTGCATCTTACACCATCCTTCGCTCTGTAAGCACTGGCAGTGTGAGGGGTGAGTATATCTCGCTCCATCCTTCACACTAACTCTACCACACTCTAAATGTATAGAAGGCGGCTCACTGGATGTACTGGCGGTGTTAAGCATGAGTGCATCTAACACCATCCTTCGCTCTGTAAGCACTCGCAGTGTGAGGGGTGAGTATATCTCACTCCATCCTTCACACTAACTCTACCACACTGTAAATGTATAGAAGGCGGCTCTCAGGATGTACTGGCGTGTTAAGCATGAGTGCATCTAACACCATCCTTCGCTCTGTAAGCACTGGCAGTGTACGGGGTGAGTATATCTCGCTCCATCCTTCACATTAACTCTACCACACTCTAAATGTATAGAAGGCGGCCCTCTGGATGTACTGGCGGTGTTAAGCATGAGTGCATCTAACACCATCCTTCGCTCTGTAAGCACTGGCGGTTTAAGGGGTGAATATATCTCACTCCATCGTTCACACTAACTCTACCACACTCTAAATGTATAGAAGGCGGCTCTCTGGATGTACTGGCGTGTTAAGCATGAGTGCATCTAACACCATCCTTCGCTCTGTAAGCACTGGCGGTTTAAGGGGTGAGTATATCTCACTCCATCCTTCACACTAACTCTACCACACTCTAAATGTATAGAAGGCGGCTCTCTCGATGTACTGGCGGTGTTAAGCATGAGTGCATCTAACACCATCCTTCGCTCTGTAAGCACTGGCAGTGTGAGGGGTGAGTATATCTCTCTCCATCCTTCACACTAACTCTACCACACTCTAAATGTATAGAAGGCGGCTCTCTGGATGTACTGGCGGTGTTAAGCATGAGTGCATCTAACACCATCCTTCGCTCTGCAAGCACTGGCAGTGTGAGGGGTGAGTATATCTCACTCCATCCTTCACACTAACTCTACCACACTCTAAATGTATAGAAGGCGGCTCTCTGGATGTACTGGCGGTGTTAAGCATGAGTGCATCTAACACCATCCTTCTCTCTGTACGCACTGGCAGTGTGAGGGGTGAGTATATCTCGCTCCATCCTTCACACTAACTCTGCCACACTGTAAATGTATAGAAGGCGGCTCTCTGGATGTACTGGTGTGTTAAGCATGAGTGCATCTAACACCATCCTTCACTCTGTAAGCACTGGCGGTTTAAGGGGTGAGTATATCTCACTCCATCCTTCACACTTACTCTACCACACTGTAAATGTATAGAAGGCGGCTTTCTGGGTGCACTGGCGTGTTAAGCATGAGTGCATCTTACACCACCCTTCGCTCTGTAAGCACTGGCAGTGTGAGGGGTGAGTATATCTCGCTCCATCCTTCACACTAACTCTACCACACTCTAAATGTATAGAAGGCGGCTCACTGGATGTACTGGCGGTGTTAAGCATGAGTGCATCTAACACCATCCTTTGCTCTGTAAGCACTCGCAGTGTGAGGGGTGAGTATATCTCACTCCATCCTTCACACTAACTCTACCACACTGTAAATGTATAGAAGGCGGCTCTCTGGATGTACTGGCGTGTTAAGCATGAGTGCATCTAACACCATCCTTTGCTCTGTAGGCAGTGTACGGGGTGAGTATATCTCGCTCCATCCTTCACACTAACTCTACCACACTCTAAATGTATAGAAGGCGGCCCTCTGGATGCACTGGCGGTGTTAAGCATGAGTGCATCTAACACCATCCTTCGCTCTGTAAGCACTGGCGGTTTAAGGGGTGAGTATATCTCACTCCATCCTTCACACTAACTCTACCACACTCTAAATGTATAGAAGGCGGCTCTCTGGATGTACTGGCGTGTTAAGCATGAGTGCATCTAACACCATCCTTCACTCTGTAAGCACTGGCGGTTTAAAGGGTGAGTATATCTCACACCATCCTTCACACTAACTCTACCACACTCTAAATGTATAGAAGGCGGCTCTCTGGATGTACTGGCGGTGTTAAGCATGAGTGCATCTAACACCATCCTTTGCTCTGTAAGCACTGGCAGTGTGAGGGCTGAGTATATCTCGCTCCATCCTTCACACTAACTCTACCACACTCTAAATGTATAGAAGGCGGCTCTCTGGATGTATTGGCGGTGTTAAGCATGAGTGCATCTAACACCGTCCTTCGCTCTGTAAGCACTGGCAGTGAGAGGGGTGAGTATATCTCACTCCATCTTTCACACTAACTCTACCACACTCTAAATGTATAAAAGGCGGCTCTCTGGATGTACTGGCGTGTTAAGCATGAGTGCATCTAACACTATCCTATCCTTCGCTCTGTAAGCACTGGCGGTTTAAGGGGTGAGTATATCTCACTCCATCCTTCACACTAACTCTACCACACTCTAAATGTATAGAAGGCGTCTCTCTGGATGTTCTGGCGGTGTTAAGCATGAGTGCATCTAACACCATCCTTCGCTCTGTAAGCACTGGCAGTGTGAGGGGTGAGTATATCTCACTCCATCCTTCACAATAACTCTACCACACTCTAAATGTATAGAAGGTGGCTCTCTGGATGTACTGGCGTGTCAAGCATGAGTGCATCTAACACCATCCTTCGCTCTGTAAGCACTGGCAGTGTGAGGGGTGAGTATATCTCGCTCCATCCTTCACACTAACTCTACCACACTCTAAATGTATAGAAGGCGGCTCTCTGGATGTACTGGTGTGTTAAGCATGAGTGCATCTAACACCATCCTTCACTCTGTAAGCACTGGCGGTTTAAGGGGTGAGTATATCTCACTCCATCCTTCACACTTACTCTACCACACTGTAAATGTATAGAAGGCGGCTTTCTGGGTGCACTGGCGTGTTAAGCATGAGTGCATCTTACACCACCCTTCGCTCTGTAAGCACTGGCAGTGTGAGGGGTGAGTATATCTCGCTCCATCCTTCACACTAACTCTACCACACTCTAAATGTATAGAAGGCGGCTCACTGGATGTACTGGCGGTGTTAAGCATGAGTGCATCTAACACCATCCTTTGCTCTGTAAGCACTCGCAGTGTGAGGGGTGAGTATATCTCACTCCATCCTTCACACTAACTCTACCACACTGTAAATGTATAGAAGGCGGCTCTCTGGATGTACTGGCGTGTTAAGCATGAGTGCATCTAACACCATCCTTTGCTCTGTAGGCAGTGTACGGGGTGAGTATATCTCGCTCCATCCTTCACACTAACTCTACCACACTCTAAATGTATAGAAGGCGGCCCTCTGGATGCACTGGCGGTGTTAAGCATGAGTGCATCTAACACCATCCTTCGCTCTGTAAGCACTGGCGGTTTAAGGGGTGAGTATATCTCACTCCATCCTTCACACTAACTCTACCACACTCTAAATGTATAGAAGGCGGCTCTCTGGATGTACTGGCGTGTTAAGCATGAGTGCATCTAACACCATCCTTCACTCTGTAAGCACTGGCGGTTTAAAGGGTGAGTATATCTCACACCATCCTTCACACTAACTCTACCACACTCTAAATGTATAGAAGGCGGCTCTCTGGATGTACTGGCGGTGTTAAGCATGAGTGCATCTAACACCATCCTTTGCTCTGTAAGCACTGGCAGTGTGAGGGCTGAGTATATCTCGCTCCATCCTTCACACTAACTCTACCACACTCTAAATGTATAGAAGGCGGCTCTCTGGATGTATTGGCGGTGTTAAGCATGAGTGCATCTAACACCGTCCTTCGCTCTGTAAGCACTGGCAGTGAGAGGGGTGAGTATATCTCACTCCATCTTTCACACTAACTCTACCACACTCTAAATGTATAAAAGGCGGCTCTCTGGATGTACTGGCGTGTTAAGCATGAGTGCATCTAACACTATCCTATCCTTCGCTCTGTAAGCACTGGCGGTTTAAGGGGTGAGTATATCTCACTCCATCCTTCACACTAACTCTACCACACTCTAAATGTATAGAAGGCGTCTCTCTGGATGTTCTGGCGGTGTTAAGCATGAGTGCATCTAACACCATCCTTCGCTCTGTAAGCACTGGCAGTGTGAGGGGTGAGTATATCTCACTCCATCCTTCACAATAACTCTACCACACTCTAAATGTATAGAAGGCGGCTCTCTGGATGTACTGGCGTGTCAAGCATGAGTGCATCTAACACCATCCTTCGCTCTGTAAGCACTGGCAGTGTGAGGGGTGAGTATATCTCGCTCCATCCTTCACACTAACTCTACCACACTCTAAATGTATAGAAGGCGGCTCTCTGGATGTACTGGCGGTGTTAAGCATGAGTGCATCTAACACCATCCTTCGCTCTGTAAGCACTGGCAGTGTGAGGGGTGAGTATATCTCACTCCATCCTTCACACTAACTCTACCACACTCTAAATGTATAGAAGGCGGCTCTCTGGATGTACTGGCGGTGTTAAGCATGAGTGCATCTAACACCATCCATCTCTCTGTACGCACTGGCAGTGTGAGGGGTGAGTATATCTCGCTCCATCCTTCACACTAACTCTACCACACTGTAAATGTATAGAAGGCGGCTCTCTGGCGGTACTGGCGTGTTAAGCATGAGTGCATCTAACACCGTACTTCACTCTGTAAGCACTGGCAGTGTAAGGGGTAAGTATATCTCACTCCATCCTTCACACTAACTCTACCACACTCTAAATGTATAGAAGGCGGCTCTCTGGATGCACTGGCGTGTTAAGCATGAGTGCATCTAACACCATCCTTCACTCTGTAAGCACTGGCGGTTTAAGGGGTGAGCATATCTCACTCCATCCTTCACACTTACTCTACCACACTGTAAATGTATAGAAGGCGGCTTTCTGGGTGCACTGGCGTGTTAAGCATGAGTGCATCTTACACCATCCTTCGCTCTGTAAGCACTGGCAGTGTGAGGGGTGAGTATATCTCGCTCCATCCTTCACACTAACTCTACCACACTCTAAATGTATAGAAGGCGGCTCACTGGATGTACTGGCGGTGTTAAGCATCAGTGCATCTAACACCATCCTTCGCTCTGTAAGCACTCGCAGTGTGAGGGGTGAGTATATCTCACTCCATCCTTCACACTAACTCTACCACACTGTAAATGTATAGAAGGCGGCTCTCAGTATGTACTGGCGTGTTAAGCATGAGTGCATCTAACACCATCCTTCGCTCTGTAAGCACTGGCAGTGTACGGGGTGAGTATATCTCGCTCCATCCTTCACATTAACTCTACCACACTCTAAATGTATAGAAGGCGGCCCTCTGGATGTACTGGCGGTGTTAAGCATGAGTGCATCTAACACCATCCTTCGCTCTGTAAGCACTGGCGGTTTAAGGGGTGAATATATCTCACTCCATCGTTCACACTAACTCTACCACACTCTAAATGTATAGAAGGCGGCTCTCTGGATGTACTGGCGTGTTAAGCATGAGTGCATCTAACACCATCCTTCGCTCTGTAAGCACTGGCGGTTTAAGGGGTGAGTATATCTCACTCCATCCTTCACACTAACTCTACCACACTCTAAATGTATAGAAGGCGGCTCTCTCGATGTACTGGCGGTGTTAAGCATGAGTGCATCTAACACCATCCTTCGCTCTGTAAGCACTGGCAGTGTGAGGGGTGAGTATATCTCTCTCCATCCTTCACACTAACTCTACCACACTCTAAATGTATAGAAGGCGGCTCTCTGGATGTACTGGCGGTGTTAAGCATGAGTGCATCTAACACCATCCTTCGCTCTGCAAGCACTGGCAGTGTGAGGGGTGAGTATATCTCACTCCATCCTTCACACTAACTCTACCACACTCTAAATGTATAGAAGGCGGCTCTCTGGATGTACTGGCGGTGTTAAGCATGAGTGCATCTAACACCATCCTTCTCTCTGTACGCACTGGCAGTGTGAGGGGTGAGTATATCTCGCTCCATCCTTCACACTAACTCTACCACACTGTAAATGTATAGAAGGCGGCTCTCTGGATGTACTGGTGTGTTAAGCATGAGTGCATCTAACACCATCCTTCACTCTGTAAGCACTGGCGGTTTAAGGGGTGAGTATATCTCACTCCATCCTTCACACTTACTCTACCACACTGTAAATGTATAGGAGGCGGCTTTCTGGGTGCACTGGCGTGTTAAGCATGAGTGCATCTTACACCACCCTTCGCTCTGTAAGCACTGGCAGTGTGAGGGGTGAGTATATCTCGCTCCATCCTTCACACTAACTCTACCACACTCTAAATGTATAGAAGGCGGCTCACTGGATGTACTGGCGGTGTTAAGCATGAGTGCATCTAACACCATCCTTTGCTCTGTAAGCACTCGCAGTGTGAGGGGTGAGTATATCTCACTCCATCCTTCACACTAACTCTACCACACTATAAATGTATAGAAGGCGGCTCTCTGGATGTACTGGCGTGTTAAGCATGAGTGCATCTAACACCATCCTTTGCTCTGTAGGCAGTGTACGGGGTGAGTATATCTCGCTCCATCCTTCACACTAACTCTACCACACTCTAAATGTATAGAAGGCGGCCCTCTGGATGTACTGGCGGTGTTAAGCATGAGTGCATCTAACACCATCCTTCGCTCTGTAAGCACTGGCGGTTTAAGGGGTGAGTATATCTCACTCCATCCTTCACACTAACTCTACCACACTCTAAATGTATAGAAGGCGGCTCTCTGGATGTACTGGCGTGTTAAGCATGAGTGCATCTAACACCATCCTTCACTCTGTAAGCACTGGCGGTTTAAAGGGTGAGTATATCTCACACCATCCTTCACACTAACTCTACCACACTCTAAATGTATAGAAGGCGGCTCTCTGGATGTACTGGCGGTGTTAAGCATGAGTGCATCTAACACCATCCTTTGCTCTGTAAGCACTGGCAGTGTGAGGGCTGAGTATATCTCGCTCCATCCTTCACACTAACTCTACCACACTCTAAATGTATAGAAGGCGGCTCTCTGGATGTATTGGCGGTGTTAAGCATGAGTGCATCTAACACCGTCCTTCGCTCTGTAAACACTGGCAGTGAGAGCGGTGAGTATATCTCACTCCATCTTTCACACTAACTCTACCACACTCTAAATGTATAAAAGGCGGCTCTCTGGATGTACTGGCGTGTTAAGCATGAGTGCATCTAACACTATCCTATCCTTCGCTCTGTAAGCACTGGCGGTTTAAGGGGTGAGTATATCTCACTCCATCCTTCACACTAACTCTACCACACTCTAAATGTATAGAAGGCGGCTCTCTGGATGTTCTGGCGGTGTTAAGCATGAGTGCATCTAACACCATCCTTCGCTCTGTAAGCACTGGCAGTGTGAGGGGTGAGTATATCTCACTCCATCCTTCACAATAACTCTACCACACTCTAAATGTATAGAAGGCGGCTCTCTGGATGTACTGGCGTGTTAAGCATGAGTGCATCTAACACCATCCTTCGCTCTGTAAGCACTGGCGGTTTAAGGGGTGAGTATATCTCACTCCATCGTTCACACTAACTCTACCATACTCTAAATGTATAGAAGGCGGCTCTCTGGATGTACTGGCGTGTTAAGCATGAGTGCATCCAACACCATCCTTCGCTCTGTAAGCACTGGCGGTTTAAGGGGTGAGTATATCTCACTCCATCCTTCACACTAACTCTACCACACTCTAAATGTATAGAAGGCGGCTCTCTCGATGTACTGGCGGTGTTAAGCATGAGTGCATCTAACACCATCCTTCGCTCTGTAAGCACTGGCAGTGTGAGGGGTGAGTATATCTCTCTCCATCCTTCACACTAACTCTACCACACTCTAAATGTATAGAAGGCGGCTCTCTGGATGTACTGGCGGTGTTAAGCATGAGTGCATCTAACACCATCCTTCGCTCTGCAAGCACTGGCAGTGTGAGGGGTGAGTATATCTCACTCCATCCTTCACACTAACTCTACCACACTCTAAATGTATAGAAGGCGGCTCTCTGGATGTACTGGCGGTGTTAAGCATGAGTGCATCTAACACCATCCTTCTCTCTGTACGCACTGGCAGTGTGAGGGGTGAGTATATCTCGCTCCATCCTTCACACTAACTCTACCACACTGTAAATGTATAGAAGGCGGCTCTCTGGATGTACTGGCGTGTTAAGCATGAGTGCATCTAACACCATCCTAAACTCTGTAAGCACTGGCGGTTTAAGGGGTGAGTATATCTCACTCCATCCTTCACACTTACTCTACCACACTGTAAATGTATAGAAGGCGGCTTTCTGGGTGCACTGGCGTGTTAAGCATGAGTGCATCTTACACCACCCTTCGCTCTGTAAGCACTGGCAGTGTGAGGGGTGAGTATATCTCGCTCCATCCTTCACACTAACTCTACCACACTCTAAATGTATAGAAGGCGGCTCACTGGATGTACTGGCGGTGTTAAGCATGAGTGCATCTAACACCATCCTTTGCTCTGTAAGCACTCGCAGTGTGAGGGGTGAGTATATCTCACTCCATCCTTCACACTAACTCTACCACACTGTAAATGTATAGAAGGCGGCTCTCTGGATGTACTGGCGTGTTAAGCATGAGTGCATCTAACACCATCCTTTGCTCTGTAAGCACTGGCAGTGTACGGGGTGAGTATATCTCGCTCCATCCTTCACACTAACTCTACCACACTCTAAATGTATAGAAGGCGGCCCTCTGGATGTACTGGCGGTGTTAAGCATGAGTGCATCTAACACCATCCTTCGCTCTGTAAGCACTGGCGGTTTAAGGGGTGAGTATATCTCACTCCATCCTTCACACTAACTCTACCACACTCTAAATGTATAGAAGGCGGCTCTCTGGATGTACTGGCGTGTTAAGCATGAGTGCATCTAACACCATCCTTCACTCTGTAAGCACTGGCGGTTTAAAGGGTGAGTATATCTCACACCATCCTTCACACTAACTCTACCACACTCTAAATGTATAGAAGGCGGCTCTCTGGATGTACTGGCGGTGTTAAGCATGAGTGCATCTAACACCATCCTTTGCTCTGTAAGCACTGGCAGTGTGAGGGCTGAGTATATCTCGCTCCATCCTTCACACTAACTCTACCACACTCTAAATGTATAGAAGGCGGCTCTCTGGATGTATTGGCGGTGTTAAGCATGAGTGCATCTAACACCGTCCTTCGCTCTGTAAGCACTGGCAGTGAGAGGGGTGAGTATATCTTACTCCATCTTTCACACTAACTCTACCACACTCTAAATGTATAAAAGGCGGCTCTCTGGATGTACTGGCGTGTTAAGCATGAGTGCATCTAACACTATCCTATCCTTCGCTCTGTAAGCACTGGCAGTTTAAGGGGTGAGTATATCTCACTCCATCCTTCACACTAACTCTACCACACTCTAAATGTATAGAAGGCGGCTCTCTGGATGTTCTGGCGGTGTTAAGCATGAGTGCATCTAACACCATCCTTCGCTCTGTAAGCACTGGCAGTGTGAGGGGTGAGTATATCTCACTCCATCCTTCACAATAACTCTACCACACTCTAAATGTATAGAAGGCGGCTCTCTGGATGTACTGGCGTGTCAAGCATGAGTGCATCTAACACCATCCTTCGCTCTGTAAGCACTGGCGGTTTAAGGGGTGAGTATATCTCACTCCATCATTCACACTAACTCTACCACACTCTAAATGTAAAAAAAGGCGGCTCTCTGGGTGCACTGGCGTGTTAAGCCTGAGTGCATCTAACACCATCCTTCACTCTGTAAGCACTGGCGGTTTAAGGGGTGAGTATATCTCACTCCATCCTTCACACTAACTTTACCACACTCTAAATGTATAGAAGGCGGCCCTCTGGATGTACTGGCGGTGTTAAGCATGAGTGCATGTAACACCATCCTTCGCTCTGTAAGCACTGGCGGTTTAAGGGGTGAGTATATCTCACTCCATCCTTCACACTAACTCTACCACACTCTAAATGTATAGAAGGCGGCTCTCTGGATGTACTGGCGGTGTTAAGCATGAGTGCATCTAACACCATCCTTCGCTCTGTAAGCACTGGCAGTGTGAGGGGTGAGTATATCTCGCTCCATCCTTCACACTAACTCTACCACACTCTAAATGTATAGAAGGTGGCTCTCTGGATGTACTGGCGTGTTAAGCATGAGTGCATCTAACACCATCCTATCCTTCGCTCTGTAAGCACTGGCGGTTTAAGGGGTGAGTATATCTCACTCCATCCTTCACACTAACTCTACCACACTCTAAATGTATAGAAGGCGGCTCTCTCGATGTACTGGAGGTGTTAAGCATGAGTGCATCTAACACCATCCTTCGCTCTGTAAGCACTGGCAGTGTGAGGGGTGAGTATATCTCGCCCAATCCTTCACACTAACTCTACCACACTCGAAATGTATAGAAGGCGGCTCTCTGGATGTACTGGCGGTGTTAAGCATGAGTGCATCTAACACCATCCTTCGCTCTGTAAGCACTGGCAGTGTAAGGGGTGAGTATATCTCACTCCATCCTTCACACTAACTCTACCACACTCTAAATGTATAGAAGGCGGCTCTCTGGATGTACTGGCGGTGTTAAGCATGAGTGCATCTAACACCTTCCATCTCTCTGTACGCACTGGCAGTGTGAGGGGTGAGTATATCTCGCTCCATCCTTCACTCTAACTCTACCACACTGTAAATGTATAGAAGGCGGCTCTCTGGCGGTACTGGCGTGTTAAGCATGAGTGCATCTAACACCATACTTCGCTCTGTAAGCACTGGCAGTGTAAGGGGTAAGTATATCTCACTCCATCCTTCACACTAACTCTACCACACTCTAAATGTATAGAAGGCGGCTCTCTGGATGCACTGGCGTGTTAAGCATGAGTGCATCTAACACCATCCTTCACTCTGTAAGCACTGGCGGTTTAAGGGGTGAGCATATCTCACTCCATCCTTCACACTTACTCTACCACACTGTAAATGTATAGAAGGCGGCTTTCTGGGTGCACTGGCGTGTTAAGCATGAGTGCATCTTACACCATCCTTCGCTCTGTAAGCACTGGCAGTGTGAGGGGTGAGTATATCTCGCTCCATCCTTCACACTAACTCTACCACACTCTAAATGTATAGAAGGCGGCTCACTGGATGTACTGGCGGTGTTAAGCATGAGTGCATCTAACACCATCCTTCGCTCTGTAAGCACTCGCAGTGTGAGGGGTGAGTATATCTCACTCCATCCTTCACACTAACTCTACCACACTGTAAATGTATAGAAGGCGGCTCTCAGGATGTACTGGCGTGTTAAGCATGAGTGCATCTAACACCATCCTTCGCTCTGTAAGCACTGGCAGTGTACGGGGTGAGTATATCTCGCTCCATCCTTCACATTAACTCTACCACACTCTAAATGTATAGAAGGCGGCCCTCTGGATGTACTGGCGGTGTTAAGCATGAGTGCATCTAACACCATCCTTCGCTCTGTAAGCACTGGCGGTTTAAGGGGTGAGTATATCTCACTCCATCGTTCACACTAACTCTACCACACTCTAAATGTATAGAAGGCGGCTCTCTGGATGTACTGGCGTGTTAAGCATGAGTGCATCTAACACCATCCTTCTCTCTGTAAGCACTGGCGGTTTAAGGGGTGAGTATATCTCACTCTATCCTTCACACTAACTCTACCACACTCTAAATGTATAGAAGGCGGCTCTCTCGATGTACTGGCGGTGTTAAGCATGAGTGCATCTAACACCATCCTTCGCTCTGTAAGCACTGGCAGTGTGAGGGGTGAGTATATCTCTCTCCATCCTTCACACTAACTCTACCACACTCTAAATGTATAGAAGGCGGCTCTCTGGATGTACTGGCGGTGTTAAGCATGAGTGCATCTAACACCATCCTTCGCTCTGCAAGCACTGGCAGTGTGAGGGGTGAGTATATCTCACTCTATCCTTCACACTAACTCTACCACACTCTAAATGTATAGAAGGCGGCTCTCTCGATGTACTGGCGGTGTTAAGCATGAGTGCATCTAACACCATCCTTCGCTCTGTAAGCACTGGCAGTGTGAGGGGTGAGTATATCTCTCTCCATCCTTCACACTAACTCTACCACACTCTAAATGTATAGAAGGCGGCTCTCTGGATGTACTGGCGGTGTTAAGCATGAGTGCATCTAACACCATCCATCTCTCTGTACGCACTGGCAGTGTGAGGGGTGAGTATATCTCGCTCCATCCTTCACACTAACTCTACCACACTGTAAATGTATAGAAGGCGGCTCTCTGGCGGTACTGGCGTGTTAAGCATGAGTGCATCTAACACCATCCTTCTCTCTGTACGCACTGGCAGTGTGAGGGGTGAGTATATCTCGCTCCATCCTTCACACTAACTCTACCACACTGTAAATGTATAGAAGGCGGCTCTCTGGATGTACTGGCGTGTTAAGCATGAGTGCATCTAACACCATCCTTCACTCTGTAAGCACTGGCGGTTTAAGGGGTGAGTATATCTCACTCCATCCTTCACACTTACTCTACCACACTGTAAATGTATAGAAGGCGGCTTTCTGGGTGCACTGGCGTGTTAAGCATGAGTGCATCTTACACCACCCTTCGCTCTGTAAGCACTGGCAGTGTGAGGGGTGAGTATATCTCGCTCCATCCTTCACACTAACTCTACCACACTCTAAATGTATAGAAGGCGGCTCACTGGATGTACTGGCGGTGTTAAGCATGAGTGCATCTAACACCATCCTTCGCTCTGTAAGCACTGGCGGTTTAAGGGGTGAGTATATCTCACTCCATCCTTCACACTAACTCTACCACACTCTAAATGTATAGAAGGCGGCTCTCTGGATGTACTGGCGTGTTAAGCATGAGTGCATCTAACACCATCCTTCACTCTGTAAGCACTGGCGGTTTAAAGGGTGAGTATATCTCACACCATCCTTCACACTAACTCTACCACACTCTAAATGTATAGAAGGCGGCTCTCTGGATGTACTGGCGGTGTTAAGCATGAGTGCATCTAACACCATCCTTTGCTCTGTAAGCACTGGCAGTGTGAGGGCTGAGTATATCTCGCTCCATCCTTCACACTAACTCTACCACACTCTAAATGTATAGAAGGCGGCTCTCTGGATGTATTGGCGGTGTTAAGCATGAGTGCATCTAACACCGTCCTTCGCTCTGTAAGCACTGGCAGTGAGAGGGGTGAGTATATCTCACTCCATCTTTCACACTAACTCTACCACACTCTAAATGTATAAAAGGCGGCTCTCTGGATGTACTGGCGTGTTAAGCATGAGTGCATCTAACACTATCCTATCCTTCGCTCTGTAAGCACTGGCGGTTTAAGGGGTGAGTATATCTCACTCCATCCTTCACACTAACTCTACCACACTCTAAATGTATAGAAGGCGGCTCTCTGGATGTTCTGGCGGTGTTAAGCATGAGTGCATCTAACACCATCCTTCGCTCTGTAAGCACTGGCAGTGTGAGGGGTGAGTATATCTCACTCCATCCTTCACAATAACTCTACCACACTCTAAATGTATAGAAGGCGGCTCTCTGGATGTACTGGCGTGTCAAGCATGAGTGCATCTAACACCATCCTTCGCTCTGTAAGCACTGGCGGTTTAAGGGGTGAGTATATCTCACTCCATCATTCACACTAACTCTACCACACTCTAAATGTAAAAAAAGGCGGCTCTCTGGGTGCACTGGCGTGTTAAGCCTGAGTGCATCTAACACCATCCTTCACTCTGTAAGCACTGGCGGTTTAAGGGGTGAGTATATCTCACTCCATCCTTCACACTAACTCTACCACACTCTAAATGTATAGAAGGCGGCCCTCTGGATGTACTGGCGGTGTTAAGCATGAGTGCATGTAACACCATCCTTCGCTCTGTAAGCACTGGCAGTTTAAGGGGTGAGTATATCTCACTCCATCCTTCACACTAACTCTACCACACTCTAAATGTATAGAAGGCGGCTCTCTGGATGTACTGGCGTGTTAAGCATGAGTGCATCTAACACCTTCCTTCGCTCTGTAAGCACTGGCGGTTTAAGGGGTGAGTATATCTCACTCCATCCTTCACACTAACTCTACCACACTCTAAATGTATAGAAGGCGGCTCTCTCGATGTACTGGCGGTGTTAAGCATGAGTGCATCTAACACCATCCTTCGCTCTGTAAGCACTGGCAGTGTGAGGGGTGAGTATATCTCGCTCCATCCTTCACACTAACTCTACCACACTCTAAATGTATAGAAGGCGGCCCTCTGGATGTACTGGCGGTGTTAAGCATGAGTGCATGTAACACCATCCTTCGCTCTGTAAGCACTGGCAGTTTAAGGGGTGAGTATATCTCACTCCATCCTTCACACTAACTCTACCACACTCTAAATGTATAGAAGGCGGCTCTCTGGATGTACTGGCGTGTTAAGCATGAGTGCATCTAACACCATCCTTCGCTCTGTAAGCACTGGCGGTTTAAGGGGTGAGTATATCTCACTCCATCCTTCACACTAACTCTACCACACTCTAAATGTATAGAAGGCGGCTCTCTCGATGTACTGGCGGTGTTAAGCATGAGTGCATCTAACACCATCCTTCGCTCTGTAAGCACTGGCAGTGTGAGGGGTGAGTATATCTCTCTCCATCCTTCACACTAACTCTACCACACTCTAAATGTATAGAAGGCGGCTCTCTGGATGTACTGGCGGTGTTAGGCATGAGTGCATCTAACACCATCCTTCGCTCTGCAAGCACTGGCAGTGTGAGGGGTGAGTATATCTCACTCCATCCTTCACACTAACTCTACCACACTCTAAATGTATAGAAGGCGGCTCTCTGGATGTACTGGCGGTGTTAAGCATGAGTGCATCTAACACCATCCTTCTCTCTGTACGCACTGGCAGTGTGAGAGGTGAGTATATCTCGCTCCATCCTTCACACTAACTCTACCACACTGTAAATGTATAGAAGGCGGCTCTCTGGATGTACTGGCGTGTTAAGCATGAGTGCATCTAACACCATCCTTTGCTCTGTAAGCACTGGCAGTGTGAGGGGTGAGTATATCTCACTCCATCCTTCACACTAACTCTACCACACTCTAAATGTATAGAAGGCGGCTCTCTGGATGTACTGGCGGTGTTAAGCATGAGTGCATCTAACACCATCCTTCTCTCTGTACGCACTGGCAGTGTGAGAGGTGAGTATATCTCGCTCCATCCTTCACACTAACTCTACCACACTGTAAATGTATAGAAGGTGGCTCTCTGGATGTACTGGCGTGTTAAGCATGAGTGCATCTAACACCTTCCTTCGCTCTGTAAGCACTGGCGGTTTAAGGGGTGAGTATATCTCACTCCATCCTTCACACTAACTCTACCACACTCTAAATGTATAGAAGGCGGCTCTCTGGATGTACTGGCGTGTTAAGCATGAGTGCATCTAACACCATCCTTTGCTCTGTAAGCACTGGCAGTGTGAGGGGTGAGTATATCTCACTCCATCCTTCACACTAACTCTACCACACTCTAAATGTATAGAAGGCGGCTCTCTGGATGTACTGGCGGTGTTAAGCATGAGTGCATCTAACACCATCCTTCTCTCTGTACGCACTGGCAGTGTGAGAGGTGAGTATATCTCGCTCCATCCTTCACACTAACTCTACCACACTGTAAATGTATAGAAGGCGGCTCTCTGGATGTACTGGCGTGTTAAGCATGAGTGCATCTAACACCTTCCTTCGCTCTGTAAGCACTGGCGGTTTAAGGGGTGAGTATATCTCACTCCATCCTTCACACTAACTCTACCACACTCTAAATGTATAGAAGGCGGCTCTCTCGATGTACTGGCGGTGTTAAGCATGAGTGCATCTAACACCATCCTTCGCTCTGTAAGCACTGGCAGTGTGAGGGGTGAGTATATCTCGCTCCATCCTTCACACTAACTCTACCACACTCTAAATGTATAGAAGGCGGCCCTCAGGATGTACTGGCGGTGTTAAGCATGAGTGCATGTAACACCATCCTTCGCTCTGTAAGCACTGGCAGTTTAAGGGGTGAGTATATCTCACTCCATCCTTCACACTAACTCTACCACACTCTAAATGTATAGAAGGCGGCCCTCTGGATGTACTGGCGGTGTTAAGCATGAGTGCATCTAACACCATCCTTCGCTCTGTAAGCACTGGCGGTTTAAGGGGTGAGTATATCTCACTCCATCCTTCACACTAACTCTACCACACTCTAAATGTATAGAAAGCGGCTCTCTCGATGTACTGGCGGTGTTAAGCATGAGTGCATCTAACACCATCCTTCGCTCTGTAAGCACTGGCAGTGTGAGGGGTGAGTATATCTCGCTCCATCCTTCACACTAACTCTACCACACTCTAAATGTATAGAAGGCGGCTCTCTGGATGTACTGGCGGTGTTAAGCATGAGTGCATCTAACACCATCCTTCGCTCTGTAAGCACTGGCAGTGTGAGGGGTGAGTATATCTCACTCCATCCTTCACACTAACTCTACCACACTCTAAATGTATAGAAGGCGGCTCTCCGGATGTACTGGCGGTGTTAAGCATGAGTGCATCTAACACCATCCATCTCTCTGTAAGCACTGGCAGTGTGAGGGGTGAGTATATCACACTCCATCCTTCACACTAACTCTACCACACTCTAAATGTATAGAAGGCGGCTCTCTGGATGTACTGGCGGTGTTAGGCATGAGTGCATCTAACACCATCCTTCGCTCTGTAAGCACTGGCAGTGTGAGGGGTGAGTATATCTCACTCCATCCTTCACACTAACTCTACCACACTCTAAATGTATAGAAGGCGGCTCTCTGGATGCACTGGCGTGTTAAGCATGAGTGCATCTAACACCATCCTTCGCTCTGTAAGCACTGGCAGTGTGAGGGGTGAGTATATCTCGCTCCATCCTTCACACTAACTCTACCACACTCTAAATGTATAGAAGGCGGCTCACTAGATGTACTGGCGGTGTTAAGCATGAGTGCATCTAACACCATCCTTCGCTCTGTAAGCACTCGCAGTGTGAGGGGTGAGTATATCTCACTCCATCCTTCACACTAACTCTACCACACTGTAAATGTATAGAAGGCGGCTCTCAGGATGTACTGGTGTGTTAAGCATGAGTGCATCTAACACCATCCTTAGCTCTGTAAGCACTGGCAGTGTACGGGGTGAGTATATCTCGCTCCATCCTTCACATTAACTCTACCACACTCTAAATGTATAGAAGGCGGCCCTCTGGATGTACTGGCGGTGTTAAGCATGAGTGCATCTAACACCATCCTTCGCTCTGTAAGCACTGGCGGTTTAAGGGGTGAGTATATCTCACTCCATCATTCACACTAACTCTACCACACTCTAAATGTATAGAAGGCGGCTCTCTGGATGTACTGGCGTGTTAAGCATGAGTGCATCTAACACCATCCTTCGCTCTGTAAGCACTGGCGGTTTAAGGGGTGAGTATATCTCACTCCATCCTTCACACTAACTCTACCACACTCTAAATGTATAGAAGGCGGCTCTCTCGATGTACTGGCGGTGTTAAGCATGAGTGCATCTAACACCATCCTTCGCTCTGTAAGCACTGGCAGTGTGAGGGGTGAGTATATCTCTCTCCATCCTTCACACTAACTCTACCACACTCTAAATGTATAGAAGGCGGCTCTCTGGATGTACTGGCGGTGTTAAGCATGAGTGCATCTAACACCATCCTTCGCTCTGCAAGCACTGGCAGTGTGAGGGGTGAGTATATCTCACTCCATCCTTCACACTAACTCTACCACACTCTAAATGTATAGAAGGCGGCTCTCTGGATGTACTGGCGGTGTTAAGCATGAGTGCATCTAACACCATCCTTCTCTCTGTACGCACTGGCAGTGTGAGAGGTGAGTATATCTCGCTCCATCCTTCACACTAACTCTACCACACTGTAAATGTATAGAAGGCGGCTCTCTGGATGTACTGGCGTGTTAAGCATGAGTGCATCTAACACCATCCTTTGCTCTGTAAGCACTGGCAGTGTGAGGGCTGAGTATATCTCGCTCCATCCTTCACACTAACTCTACCACACTCTAAATGTATAGAAGGCGGCTCTCTGGATGTATTGGCGGTGTTAAGCATGAGTGCATCTAACACCGTCCTTCGCTCTGTAAGCACTGGCAGTGAGAGGGGTGAGTATATCTCACTCCATCTTTCACACTAACTCTACCACACTCTAAATGTATAAAAGGCGGCTCTCTGGATGTACTGGCGTGTTAAGCATGAGTGCATCTAACACTATCCTATCCTTCGCTCTGTAAGCACTGGCGGTTTAAGGGGTGAGTATATCTCACTCCATCCTTCACACTAACTCTACCACACTCTAAATGTATAGAAGGCGGCTCTCTGGATGTTCTGGCGGTGTTAAGCATGAGTGCATCTAACACCATCCTTCGCTCTGTAAGCACTGGCAGTGTGAGGGGTGAGTATATCTCACTCCATCCTTCACAATAACTCTACCACACTCTAAATGTATAGAAGGCGGCTCTCTGGATGTACTGGCGTGTCAAGCATGAGTGCATCTAACACCATCCTTCGCTCTGTAAGCACTGGCGGTTTAAGGGGTGAGTATATCTCACTCCATCATTCACACTAACTCTACCACACTCTAAATGTAAAAAAAGGCGGCTCTCTGGGTGCACTGGCGTGTTAAGCCTGAGTGCATCTAACACCATCCTTCACTCTGTAAGCACTGGCGGTTTAAGGGGTGAGTATATCTCACTCCATCCTTCACACTAACTCTACCACACTCTAAATGTATAGAAGGCGGCCCTCTGGATGTACTGGCGGTGTTAAGCATGAGTGCATGTAACACCATCCTTCGCTCTGTAAGCACTGGCAGTTTAAGGGGTGAGTATATCTCACTTCATCCTTCACACTAACTCTACCACACTCTAAATGTATAGAAGGCGGCTCTCTGGATGTACTGGCGTGTTAAGCATGAGTGCATCTAACACCTTCCTTCGCTCTGTAAGCACTGGCGGTTTAAGGGGTGAGTATATCTCACTCCATCCTTCACACTAACTCTACCACACTCTAAATGTATAGAAGGCGGCTCTCTCGATGTACTGGCGGTGTTAAGCATGAGTGCATCTAACACCATCCTTCGCTCTGTAAGCACTGGCAGTGTGAGGGGTGAGTATATCTCGCTCCATCCTTCACACTAACTCTACCACACTCTAAATGTATAGAAGGCGGCTCTCTGGATGTACTGGCGGTGTTAAGCATGAGTGCATCTAAAACCATCTTTCGCTCTGTAAGCACTGGCAGTGTGAGGGGTGAGTATATCTCACTCCATCCTTCACACTAACTCTACCACACTCTAAATGTATAGAAGGCGGCTCTCTGGATGTACTGGCGGTGTTAAGCATGAGTGCATCTAACACCATCCTTCGCTCTGTAAGCACTGGCAGTGTGAGGGGTGAGTATATCTCGCTCCATCCTTCACACTAACTCTACCACACTCTAAATGTATAGAAGGTGGCTCTCTGGATGTACTGGCGTGTTAAGCATGAGTGCATCTAACACCATCCTATCCTTCGCTCTGTAAGCACTGGCAGTTTAAGGGGTGAGTATATCTCACTCCATCCTTCACACTAACTCTACCACACTCTAAATGTATAGAAGGCGGCTCTCTGGATGTACTGGCGGTGTTAAGCATGAGTGCATCTAACACCATCCTTCACTCTGTAAGCACTGGCGGTTTAAAGGGTGAGTATATCTCACACCATCCTTCACACTAACTCTACCACACTCTAAATGTATAGAAGGCGGCTCTCTGGATGTACTGGCGGTGTTAAGCATGAGTGCATCTAACACCATCCTTTGCTCTGTAAGCACTGGCAGTGTGAGGGCTGAGTATATCTCGCTCCATCCTTCACACTAACTCTACCACACTCTAAATGTAAAAAAAGGCGGCTCTCTGGGTGCACTGGCGTGTTAAGCCTGAGTGCATCTAACACCATCCTTCACTCTGTAAGCACTGGTGGTTTAAGGGGTGAGTATATCTCACTCCAACCTTCACACTAACTCTACCACACTTTAAATGTATAGAAGGCGGCCCTCTGGATGTACTGGTGGTGTTAAGCATGAGTGCATGTAACACCATCCTTCGCTCTGTAAGCACTGGCGGTTTAAGGGGTGAGTATATCTCACTCCATCCTTCACACTAACTCTACCACACTCTAAATGTATAGAAGGCGGCTCTCTGGATGCACTGGCGTGTTAAGCATGAGTGCATCTAACACCATCCTTCGCTCTGTAAGCACTGGCGGTTTAAAGGGTGAGTATATCTCACTCCATCCTTCACACTAACTCTACCACACTCTAAATGTATAGAAGGCGGCTCTCTGGATGTATTGGCGTGTTAAGCATGAGTGCATCTAACACCTTCCTTCGCTCTGTAAGCACTGGCGGTTTAAGGGGTGAGTATATCTCACTCCATCCTTCACACTAACTCTACCACACTCTAAATGTATAGAAGGCGGCTCTCTCGATGTACTGGCGGTGTTAAGCATGAGTGCATCTAACACCATCCTTCGCTCTGTAAGCACTGGCAGTGTGAGGGGTGAGTATATCTCGCTCCATCCTTCACACTAACTCTACCACACTCTAAATGTATAGAAGGCGGCTCTCTGGATGTACTGGCGGTGTTAAGCATGAGTGCATCTAAAACCATCTTTTGCTCTGTAATCACTGGCAGTGTGAGGGGTGAGTATATCTCACTCCATCCTTCACACTAACTCTACCACACTCTAAATGTATAGAAGGCGGCTCTCTGGATGTACTGGCGGTGTTAAGCATAAGTGCATCTAACAACATCCTTCGCTCTGTAAGCACTGGCAGTGTGAGGGGTGAGTATATCTCGCTCCATCCTTCACACTAACTCTACCACACTCTAAATGTATAGAAGGTGGCTCTCTGGATGTACTGGCGTGTTAAGCATGAGTGCATCTAACACCATCCTATCCTTCGCTCTGTAAGCACTGGCGGTTTAAGGGGTGAGTATATCTCACTCCATCCTTCACACTAACTCTACCACACTCTAAATGTATAGAAGGCGGCTCTCTGGATGTACTGGCGGTGTTAAGCATGAGTGCATCTAACACCATCCTTCACTCTGTAAGCACTGGCGGTTTAAAGGGTGAGTATATCTCACACCATCCTTCACACTAACTCTACCACACTCTAAATGTATAGAAGGCGGCTCTCTGGATGTACTGGCGGTGTTAAGCATGAGTGCATCTAACACCATCCTTAGCTCTGTAAGCACTGGCAGTGTGAGGGCTGAGTTTATCTCGCTCCATCCTTCACACTAACTCTACCACACTCTAAATGTAAAAAAAGGCGGCTCTCTGGGTGCACTGGCGTGTTAAGCCTGAGTGCATCTAACACCATCCTTCACTCTGTAAGCACTGGTGGTTTAAGGGGTGAGTATATCTCACTCCATCCTTCACACTAACTCTACCACACTCTAAATGTATAGAAGGCGGCCCTCTGGATGTACTGGTGGTGTTAAGCATGAGTGCATGTAACACCATCCTTCGCTCTGTAAGCACTGGCGGTTTAAGGGGTGAGTATATCTCACTCCATCCTTCACACTAACTCTACCACACTCTAAATGTATAGAAGGCGGCTCTCTGGATGTACTGGCGTGTTAAGCATGAGTGCATCTAACACCATCCTTCACTCTGTAAGCACTGGCGGTTTAAGGGGTGAGTATATCTCACTCCATCCTTCACACCAACTCTACCACACTCTAAATGTATAGAAATCGGCTCTCTCGATGTACTGGCGGTGTTAAGCATGAGTGCATCTAACACCATCCTTCGCTCTGTAAGCACTGGCAGTGTGAGGGGTGAGTATATCTCGCTCCATCCTTCACACTAACTCTACCACACTCTAAATGTATAGAAGGCGGCTCTCTGGATGTACTGGCGGTGTTAAGCATGAGTGCATCTAACACCATCCTTCGCTCTGTAAGCACTGGCAGTGTGAGGAGTGAGTATATCTCACTCCATCCTTCACACTAACTCTACCACACTCTAAATGTATAGAAGGCGGCTCTCTGGATGTACTGGCGGTGTTAAGCATGAGTGCATCTAACACCATCCATCTCTCTGTACGCACTGGCAGTGTGAGGGGTGAGTATATCTCGCACCATACTTCACACTAACTCTACCACACTGTAAATGTATAGAAGGCGGCTCTCTGGATGTACTGGCGTGTTAAGCATGAGTGCATCTAACACCATACTTTGCTCTGTAAGCACTGGCAGTGTAAGGGGTGAGTATATCTCACTCCATCCTTCACACTAACTCTACCACACTCTAAATGTATAGAAGGCGGCTCTCTGGATGCACTGGCGTGTTAAGCATGAATGCATCTAACACCATCCTTCACTCTGTAAGCAGTGGCGGTTTAAGGGGTGAGTATATCTCACTCCATCCTTCACACTTACACTACCACACTGTAAATGTATAGAAGGCGGCCCTCTGGATGTACTGGCGGTGTTAAGCATGAGTGCATGTAACACCATCCTTCGCTCTGTAAGCACTGGCGGTTTAAGGGGTGAGTATATCTCACTCCATCCTTCACACTAACTCTACCACACTCTAAATGTATGGAAGGCGGCTCTCTGGATGTATTGGCGGTGTTAAGCATGAGTGCATCTAACACCGTCCTTCGCTCTGTAAGCACTGGCAGTGAGAGGGGTGAGTATATCTCACTCCATCTTTCACACTAACTCTACCACACTCTAAATGTATAAAAGGCGGCTCTCTGGATGTACTGGCGTGTTAAGCATGAGTGCATCTAACACTATCCTATCCTTCGCTCTGTAAGCACTGGCGGTTTAAGGGGTGAGTATATCTCACTCCATCCTTCACACTAACTCTACCACACTCTAAATGTATAGAAGGCGGCTCTCTGGATGTTCTGGCGGTGTTAAGCATGAGTGCATCTAACACCATCCTTCGCTCTGTAAGCACTGGCAGTGTGAGGGGTGAGTATATCTCACTCCATCCTTCACAATAACTCTACCACACTCTAAATGTATAGAAGGCGGCTCTCTGGATGTACTGGCGTGTCAAGCATGAGTGCATCTAACACCATCCTTCGCTCTGTAAGCACTGGCGGTTTAAGGGGTGAGTATATCTCACTCCATCATTCACACTAACTCTACCACACTCTAAATGTAAAAAAAGGCGGCTCTCTGGGTGCACTGGCGTGTTAAGCCTGAGTGCATCTAACACCATCCTTCACTCTGTAAGCACTGGCGGTTTAAGGGGTGAGTATATCTCACTCCATCCTTCACACTAACTCTACCACACTCTAAATGTATAGAAGGCGGCCCTCTGGATGTACTGGCGGTGTTAAGCATGAGTGCATGTAACACCATCCTTCGCTCTGTAAGCACTGGCGGTTTAAGGGGTGAGTATATCTCACTCCATCCTTCACACTAACTCTACCACACTCTAAATGTATAGAAGGCGGCTCTCTGGATGTACTGGCGTGTTAAGCATGAGTGCACCTAACACCTTCCTTCGCTCTGTAAGCACTGGCGGTTTAAGGGGTGAGTATATCTCACTCCATCCTTCACACTAACTCTACCACACTCTAAATGTATAGAAGGCGGCTCTCTCGATGTACTGGCGGTGTTAAGCATGAGTGCATCTAACACCATCCTTCGCTCTGTAAGCACTGGCAGTGTGAGGGGTGAGTATATCTCGCTCCATCCTTCACACTAACTCTACCACACTCTAAATGTATAGAAGGCGGCTCTCTGGATGTACTGGCGGTGTTAAGCATGAGTGCATCTAAAACCATCTTTCGCTCTGTAAGCACTGGCAGTGTGAGGGGTGAGTATATCTCACTCCATCCTTCACACTAACTCTACCACACTCTAAATGTATAGAAGGCGGCTCTCTGGATGTACTGGCGGTGTTAAGCATGAGTGCATCTAACACCATCCTTCGCTCTGTAAGCACTGGCAGTGTGAGGGGTGAGTATATCTCGCTCCATCCTTCACACTAACTCTACCACACTCTAAATGTATAGAAGGTGGCTCTCTGGATGTACTGGCGTGTTAAGCATGAGTGCATCTAACACCATCCTATCCTTCGCTCTGTAAGCACTGGCGGTTTAAGGGGTGAGTATATCTCACTCCATCCTTCACACTAACTCTACCACACTCTAAATGTATAGAAGGCGGCTCTCTGGATGTACTGGCGGTGTTAAGCATGAGTGCATCTAACACCATCCTTCACTCTGTAAGCACTGGCGGTTTAAAGGGTGAGTATATCTCACACCATCCTTCACACTAACTCTACCACACTCTAAATGTATAGAAGGCGGCTCTCTGGATGTACTGGCGGTGTTAAGCATGAGTGCATCTAACACCATCCTTTGCTCTGTAAGCACTGGCAGTGTGAGGGCTGAGTATATCTCGCTCCATCCTTCACACTAACTCTACCACACTCTAAATGTAAAAAAAGGCGGCTCTCTGGGTGCACAGGCGTGTTAAGCCTGAGTGCATCTAACACCATCCTTCACTCTGTAAGCACTGGTGGTTTAAGGGGTGAGTATATCTCACTCCATCCTTCACACTAACTCTACCACACTCTAAATGTATAGAAGGCGGCCCTCTGGATGTACTGGTGGTGTTAAGCATGAGTGCATGTAACACCATCCTTCGCTCTGTAAGCACTGGCGGTTTAAGGGGTGAGTATATCTCACTCCATCCTTCACACTAACTCTACCACACTCTAAATGTATAGAAGGCGGCTCTCTGGATGTACTGGCGTGTTAAGCATGAGTGCATCTAACACCATCCTTCGCTCTGTAAGCACTGGCGGTTTAAGGGGTGAGTATATCTCACTCCATCCTTCACACCAACTCTACCACACTCTAAATGTATAGAAAGCGGCTCTCTCGATGTACTGGCGGTGTTAAGCATGAGTGCATCTAACACCATCCTTCGCTCTGTAAGCACTGGCAGTGTGAGGGGTGAGTATATCTCGCTCCATCCTTCACACTAACTCTACCACACTCTAAATGTATAGAAGGCGGCTCTCTGGATGTACTGGCGGTGTTAAGCATGAGTGCATCTAAAACCATCCTTCGCTCTGTAAGCACTGGCAGTGTGAGGAGTGAGTATATCTCACTCCATCCTTCACACTAACTCTACCACACTCTAAATGTATAGAAGGCGGCTCTCTGGATGTACTGGCGGTGTTAAGCATGAGTGCATCTAACACCATCCATCTCTCTGTACGCCTTGGCAGTGTGAGGGGTGAGTATATCTCGCACCATACTTCACACTAACTCTACCACACTGTAAATGTATAGAAGGCGGCTCTCTGGATGTACTGGCGTGTTAAGCATGAGTGCATCTAACACCATACTTTGCTCTGTAAGCACTGGCAGTGTAAGGGGTGAGTATATCTCACTCCATCCTTCACACTAACTCTACCACACTCTAAATGTATAGAAGGCGGCTCTCTGGATGCACTGGCGTGTTAAGCATGAATGCATCTAACACCATCCTTCACTCTGTAAGCACTGGCGGTTTAAGGGGTGAGTATATCTCACTCCATCCTTCACACTTACACTACCACACTGTAAATGTATAGAAGGCGGCCCTCTGGATGTACTGGCGGTGTTAAGCATGAGTGCATGTAACACCATCCTTCGCTCTGTAAGCACTGGCGGTTTAAGGGGTGAGTATATCTCACTCCATCCTTCACACTAACTCTACCACACTCTAAATGTATAGAAGGCGGCTCTCTGGATGTACTGGCGTGTTAAGCATGAGTGCATCTAACACCATCCTTCGCTCTGTAAGCACTGGCGGTTTAAGCGGTGAGTATATCTCACTCCATCCTTCACACTAACTCTACCACACTCTAAATGTATAGAAAGCGGCTCTCTCGATGTACTGGCGGTGTTAAGCATGAGTGCATCTAACACCATCCTTCGCTCTGTAAGCACTGGCAGTGTGAGGGGTGAGTATATCTCGCTCCATCCTTCACACTAACTCTACCACACTCTAAATGTATAGGAGGCGGCTCTCTGGATGTACTGGCGGTGTTAAGCATGAGTGCATCTAACACCATCCTTCGCTCTGTAAGCACTGGCAGTGTGAGGGGTGAGTATATCTCACTCCATCCTTCACACTAACTCTACCACACTCTAAATGTATAGAAGGCGGCTCTCCGGATGTACTGGCGGTGTTAAGCATGAGTGCATCTAACACCATCCATCTCTCTGTACGCACTGGCAGTGTGAGGGGTGAGTATATCTCGCTCCAGCCTTCACACTAACTCTACCACACTGTAAATGTATAGAAGGCGGCTCTCTGGATGTACTGGAGTGTTAAGCATGAGTGCATCTAACACCATACTTCACTCTGTAAGCACTGGCGGTTTAAAGGGTGAGTATATCTCACACCATCCTTCACACTAACTCTACCACACTCTAAATGTATAGAAGGCGGCTCTCTGGATGTACTGGCGGTGTTAAGCATGAGTGCATCTAACACCATCCTTTGCTCTGTAAGCACTGGCAGTGTGAGGGCTGAGTATATCTCGCTCCATCCTTCACACTAACTCTACCACACTCTAAATGTAAAAAAAGGCGGCTCTCTGGGTGCACAGGCGTGTTAAGCCTGAGTGCATCTAACACCATCCTTCACTCTGTAAGCACTGGTGGTTTAAGGGGTGAGTATATCTCACTCCATCCTTCACACTAACTCTACCACACTCTAAATGTATAGAAGGCGGCCCTCTGGATGTACTGGTGGTGTTAAGCATGAGTGCATGTAACACCATCCTTCGCTCTGTAAGCACTGGCGGTTTAAGGGGTGAGTATTTCTCACTCCATCCTTCACACTAACTCTACCACACTCTAAATGTATAGAAGGCGGCTCTCTGGATGTACTGGCGTGTTAAGCATGAGTGCATCTAACACCATCCTTCGCTCTGTAAGCACTGGCGGTTTAAGGGGTGAGTATATCTCACTCCATCCTTCACACCAACTCTACCACACTCTAAATGTATAGAAAGCGGCTCTCTCGATGTACTGGCGGTGTTAAGCATGAGTGCATCTAACACCATCCTTCGCTCTGTAAGCACTGGCAGTGTGAGGGGTGAGTATATCTCGCTCCATCCTTCACACTAACTCTACCACACTCTAAATGTATAGAAGGCGGCTCTCTGGATGTACTGGCGGTGTTAAGCATGAGTGCATCTAAAACCATCCTTCGCTCTGTAAGCACTGGCAGTGTGAGGAGTGAGTATATCTCACTCCATCCTTCACACTAACTCTACCACACTCTAAATGTATAGAAGGCGGCTCTCTGGATGTACTGGCGGTGTTAAGCATGAGTGCATCTAACACCATCCATCTCTCTGTATGCCTTGGCAGTGTGAGGGGTGAGTATATCTCGCACCATACTTCACACTAACTCTACCACACTGTAAATGTATAGAAGGCGGCTCTCTGGATGTACTGGCGTGTTAAGCATGAGTGCATCTAACACCATACTTTGCTCTGTAAGCACTGGCAGTGTAAGGGGTGAGTATATCTCACTCCATCCTTCACACTAACTCTACCACACTCTAAATGTATAGAAGGCGGCTCTCTGGATGCACTGGCGTGTTAAGCATGAATGCATCTAACACCATCCTTCACTCTGTAAGCACTGGCGGTTTAAGGGGTGAGTATATCTCACTCCATCCTTCACACTTACACTACCACACTGTAAATGTATAGAAGGCGGCCCTCTGGATGTACTGGCGGTGTTAAGCATGAGTGCATGTAACACCATCCTTCGCTCTGTAAGCACTGGTGGTTTAAGGGGTGAGTATATCTCACTCCATCCTTCACACTAACTCTACCACACTCTTAATGTATAGAAGGCGGCTCTCTGGATGTACTGGCGTGTTAAGCATGAGTGCATCTAACACCATCCTTCGCTCTGTAAGCACTGGCGGTTTAAGCGGTGAGTATATCTCACTCCATCCTTCACACTAACTCTACCACACTCTAAATGTATAGAAAGCGGCTCTCTCGATGTACTGGCGGTGTTAAGCATGAGTGCATCTAACACCATCCTTCGCTCTGTAAGCACTGGCAGTGTGAGGGGTGAGTATATCTCGCTCCATCCTTCACACTAACTCTACCACACTCTAAATGTATAGAAGGCGGCTCTCTGGATGTACTGGCGGTGTTAAGCATGAGTGCATCTAACACCATCCTTCGCTCTGTAAGCACTGGCAGTGTGAGGGGTGAGTATATCTCACTCCATCCTTCACACTAACTCTACCACACTCTAAATGTATAGAAGGCGGCTCTCCGGATGTACTGGCGGTGTTAAGCATGAGTGCATCTAACACCATCCATCTCTCTGTACGCACTGGCAGTGTGAGGGGTGAGTATATCTCGCTCCAGCCTTCACACTAACTCTACCACACTGTAAATGTATAGAAGGCGGCTCTCTGGATGTACTGGAGTGTTAAGCATGAGTGCATCTAACACCATACTTCGCTCTGTAAGCACTGGCAGTGTAAGGGGTGAGTATCTCTCACTCCATCCTTCACACTAACTCTACCACACTCTAAATGTATAGAAGGCGGCTCTCTGGATGCATTGGCGTGTTAAGCATGAGTGCATCTAACACCATCCTTCACTCTGTAAGCACTGGCGGTTTAAGGGGTGAGTATATCTCACTCCATCCTTCACACTTACTCTACCACACTGTAAATGTATAGAAGGCGGCTTTCTGGGTGCACTGGCGTGTTAAGCATGAGTGCATCTTACACCATCCTTCTCTCTGTACGCACTGGCAGTGTGAGGGGTGAGTATATCTCGCTCCATCCTTCACACTAACTCTACCACACTCTAAATGTATAGAAGGCGGCTCTCTGGATGTACTGGCGGTGTTAAGCATGAGTGCATCTAACACCATCCTTTGCTCTGTAAGCACTGGCAGTGTGAGGGCTGAGTATATCTCGCTCCATCCTTCACACTAACTCTACCACACTCTAAATGTAAAAAAGGCGGCTCTCTGGGTGCACTGGCGTGTTAAGCCTGAGTGCATCTAACACCATCCTTCACTCTGTAAGCACTGGTGGTTTAAGGGGTGAGTATATCTCACTCCATCCTTCACACTAACTCTACCACACTCTAAATGTATAGAAGGCGGCCCTCTGGATGTACTGGTGGTGTTAAGCATGAGTGCATGTAACACCATCCTTCGCTCTGTAAGCACTGGCGGTTTAAGGGGTGAGTATATCTCACTCCATCCTTCACACTAACTCTACCACACTCTAAATGTATAGAAGGCGGCTCTCAGGATGTACTGGCGTGTTAAGCATGAGTGCATCTAACACCATCCTTCGCTCTGTAAGCACTGGCGGTTTAAAGGGTGAGTATATCTCACTCCATCCTTCACACTAACTCTACCACACTCTAAATGTATAGAAGGCGGCTCTCTGGATGTACTGGCGTGTTAAGCATGAGTGCATCTAACACCTTCCTTCGCTCTGTAAGCACTGGCGGTTTAAGGGGTGAGTATATCTCACTCCATCCTTCACACTAACTCTACCACACTCTAAATGTATAGAAGGCGGCTCTCTCGATGTACTGGCGGTGTTAAGCATGAGTGCATCTAACACCATCCTTCGCTCTGTAAGCACTGGCAGTGTGAGGGGTGAGTATATCTCGCTCCATCCTTCACACTAACTCTACCACACTCTAAATGTATAGAAGGCGGCTCTCTGGATGTACTGGCGGTGTTAAGCATGAGTGCATCTAACATCATCCTTCGCTCTGTAAGCACTGGCAGTGTGAGGGGTGAGTATATCTCGCTCCATCCTTCACACTAACTCTACCACACTCTAAATGTATAGAAGGTGGCTCTCTGGATGTACTGGCGTGTTAAGCATGAGTGCATCTAACACCATCCTATCCTTCGCTCTGTAAGCACTGGCGGTTTAAGGGGTGAGTATATCTCACTCCATCCTTCACACTAACTCTACCACACTCTAAATGTATAGAAGGCGGCTCTCTGGATGTACTGGCGGTGTTAAGCATGAGTGCATCTAACACCATCCTTCACTCTGTAAGCACTGGCGGTTTAAAGGGTGAGTATATCTCACACCATCCTTCACACTAACTCTACCACACTCTAAATGTATAGAAGGCGGCTCTCTGGATGTACTGGTGGTGTTAAGCATGAGTGCATCTAACACCATCCTTTGCTCTGTAAGCACTGGCAGTGTGAGGGCTGAGTATATCTCGCTCCATCCTTCACACTAACTCTACCACACTCTAAATGTAAAAAAAGGCGGCTCTCTGGGTGCACTGGCGTGTTAAGCATGAGTGCATGTAACACCATCCTTCGCTCTGTAAGCACTGGCGGTTTAAGGGGTGAGTATATCTCACTCCATCCTTCACACTAACTCTACCACACTCTAAATGTATAGAAGGCGGCTCTCTGGATGTACTGGCGTGTTAAGCATGAGTGCATCTAACACCATCCTTCGCTCTGTAAGCACTGGCGGTTTAAGGGGTGAGTATATCTCACTCCATCCTTCACACCAACTCTACCACACTCTAAATGTATAGAAAGCGGCTCTCTCGATGTACTGGCGGTGTTAAGCATGAGTGCATCTAACACCATCCTTCGCTCTGTAAGCACTGGCAGTGTGAGGGGTGAGTATATCTCGCTCCATCCTTCACACTAACTCTACCACACTCTAAATGTATAGAAGGCGGCTCTCTGGATGTACTGGCGGTGTTAAGCATGAGTGCATCTAACACCATCCTTCGCTCTGTAAGCACTGGCAGTGTGAGGAGTGAGTATATCTCACTCCATCCTTCACACTAACTCTACCACACTCTAAATGTATAGAAGGCGGCTCTCTGGATGTACTGGCGGTGTTAAGCATGAGTGCATCTAACACCATCCATCTCTCTGTACGCACTGGCAGTGTGAGCGGTGAGTATATCTCGCACCATACTTCACACTAACTCTACCACACTGTAAATGTATAGAAGGCGGCTCTCTGGATGTACTGGCGTGTTAAGCATGAGTGCATCTAACACCATACTTTGCTCTGTAAGCACTGGCAGTGTTAGGGGTGAGTATATCTCACTCCATCCTTCACACTAACTCTACCACACTCTAAATGTATAGAAGGCGGCTCTCTGGATGCACTGGCGTGTTAAGCACGAATGCATCTAACACCATCCTTCACTCTGTAAGCAGTGGCGGTTTAAGGGGTGAGTATATCTCACTCCATCCTTCACACTTACACTACCACACTGTAAATGTATAGAAGGCGGCCCTCTGGATGTACTGGCGGTGTTAAGCATGAGTGCATGTAACACCATCCTTCGCTCTGTAAGCACTGGCGGTTTAAGGGGTGAGTATATCTCACTCCATCCTTCACACTAACTCTACCACACTCTAAATGTATGGAAGGCGGCTCTCTGGATGTATTGGCGGTGTTAAGCATGAGTGCATCTAACACCGTCCTTCGCTCTGTAAGCACTGGCAGTGAGAGGGGTGAGTATATCTCACTCCATCTTTCACACTAACTCTACCACACTCTAAATGTATAAAAGGCGGCTCTCTGGATGTACTGGCGTGTTAAGCATGAGTGCATCTAACACTATCCTATCCTTCGCTCTGTAAGCACTGGCGGTTTAAGGGGTGAGTATATCTCACTCCATCCTTCACACTAACTCTACCACACTCTAAATGTATAGAAGGCGGCTCTCTGGATGTTCTGGCGGTGTTAAGCATGAGTGCATCTAACACCATCCTTCGCTCTGTAAGCACTGGCAGTGTGAGGGGTGAGTATATCTCACTCCATCCTTCACAATAACTCTACCACACTCTAAATGTATAGAAGGCGGCTCTCTGGATGTACTGGCGTGTCAAGCATGAGTGCATCTAACACCATCCTTCGCTCTGTAAGCACTGGCGGTTTAAGGGGTGAGTATATCTCACTCCATCATTCACACTAACTCTACCACACTCTAAATGTAAAAAAAGGCGGCTCTCTGGGTGCACTGGCGTGTTAAGCCTGAGTGCATCTAACACCATCCTTCACTCTGTAAGCACTGGCGGTTTAAGGGGTGAGTATATCTCACTCCATCCTTCACACTAACTCTACCACACTCTAAATGTATAGAAGGCGGCCCTCTGGATGTACTGGCGGTGTTAAGCATGAGTGCATGTAACACCATCCTTCGCTCTGTAAGCACTGGCGGTTTAAGGGGTGAGTATATCTCACTCCATCCTTCACACTAACTCTACCACACTCTAAATGTATAGAAGGCGGCTCTCTGGATGTACTGGCGTGTTAAGCATGAGTGCACCTAACACCTTCCTTCGCTCTGTAAGCACTGGCGGTTTAAGGGGTGAGTATATCTCACTCCATCCTTCACACTAACTCTACCACACTCTAAATGTATAGAAGGCGGCTCTCTCGATGTACTGGCGGTGTTAAGCATGAGTGCATCTAACACCATCCTTCGCTCTGTAAGCACTGGCAGTGTGAGGGGTGAGTATATCTCGCTCCATCCTTCACACTAACTCTACCACACTCTAAATGTATAGAAGGCGGCTCTCTGGATGTACTGGCGGTGTTAAGCATGAGTGCATCTAAAACCATCTTTCGCTCTGTAAGCACTGGCAGTGTGAGGGGTGAGTATATCTCACTCCATCCTTCACACTAACTCTACCACACTCTAAATGTATAGAAGGCGGCTCTCTGGATGTACTGGCGGTGTTAAGCATGAGTGCATCTAACACCATCCTTCGCTCTGTAAGCACTGGCAGTGTGAGGGGTGAGTATATCTCGCTCCATCCTTCACACTAACTCTACCACACTCTAAATGTATAGAAGGTGGCTCTCTGGATGTACTGGCGTGTTAAGCATGAGTGCATCTAACACCATCCTATCCTTCGCTCTGTAAGCACTGGCGGTTTAAGGGGTGAGTATATCTCACTCCATCCTTCACACTAACTCTACCACACTCTAAATGTATAGAAGGCGGCTCTCTGGATGTACTGGCGGTGTTAAGCATGAGTGCATCTAACACCATCCTTCACTCTGTAAGCACTGGCGGTTTAAAGGGTGAGTATATCTCACACCATCCTTCACACTAACTCTACCACACTCTAAATGTATAGAAGGCGGCTCTCTGGATGTACTGGCGGTGTTAAGCATGAGTGCATCTAACACCATCCTTTGCTCTGTAAGCACTGGCAGTGTGAGGGCTGAGTATATCTCGCTCCATCCTTCACACTAACTCTACCACACTCTAAATGTAAAAAAAGGCGGCTCTCTGGGTGCACAGGCGTGTTAAGCCTGAGTGCATCTAACACCATCCTTCACTCTGTAAGCACTGGTGGTTTAAGGGGTGAGTATATCTCACTCCATCCTTCACACTAACTCTACCACACTCTAAATGTATAGAAGGCGGCCCTCTGGATGTACTGGTGGTGTTAAGCATGAGTGCATGTAACACCATCCTTCGCTCTGTAAGCACTGGCGGTTTAAGGGGTGAGTATATCTCACTCCATCCTTCACACTAACTCTACCACACTCTAAATGTATAGAAGGCGGCTCTCTGGATGTACTGGCGTGTTAAGCATGAGTGCATCTAACACCATCCTTCGCTCTGTAAGCACTGGCGGTTTAAGGGGTGAGTATATCTCACTCCATCCTTCACACCAACTCTACCACACTCTAAATGTATAGAAAGCGGCTCTCTCGATGTACTGGCGGTGTTAAGCATGAGTGCATCTAACACCATCCTTCGCTCTGTAAGCACTGGCAGTGTGAGGGGTGAGTATATCTCGCTCCATCCTTCACACTAACTCTACCACACTCTAAATGTATAGAAGGCGGCTCTCTGGATGTACTGGCGGTGTTAAGCATGAGTGCATCTAAAACCATCCTTCGCTCTGTAAGCACTGGCAGTGTGAGGAGTGAGTATATCTCACTCCATCCTTCACACTAACTCTACCACACTCTAAATGTATAGAAGGCGGCTCTCTGGATGTACTGGCGGTGTTAAGCATGAGTGCATCTAACACCATCCATCTCTCTGTACGCCTTGGCAGTGTGAGGGGTGAGTATATCTCGCACCATACTTCACACTAACTCTACCACACTGTAAATGTATAGAAGGCGGCTCTCTGGATGTACTGGCGTGTTAAGCATGAGTGCATCTAACACCATACTTTGCTCTGTAAGCACTGGCAGTGTAAGGGGTGAGTATATCTCACTCCATCCTTCACACTAACTCTACCACACTCTAAATGTATAGAAGGCGGCTCTCTGGATGCACTGGCGTGTTAAGCATGAATGCATCTAACACCATCCTTCACTCTGTAAGCACTGGCGGTTTAAGGGGTGAGTATATCTCACTCCATCCTTCACACTTACACTACCACACTGTAAATGTATAGAAGGCGGCCCTCTGGATGTACTGGCGGTGTTAAGCATGAGTGCATGTAACACCATCCTTCGCTCTGTAAGCACTGGCGGTTTAAGGGGTGAGTATATCTCACTCCATCCTTCACACTAACTCTACCACACTCTAAATGTATAGAAGGCGGCTCTCTGGATGTACTGGCGTGTTAAGCATGAGTGCATCTAACACCATCCTTCGCTCTGTAAGCACTGGCGGTTTAAGCGGTGAGTATATCTCACTCCATCCTTCACACTAACTCTACCACACTCTAAATGTATAGAAAGCGGCTCTCTCGATGTACTGGCGGTGTTAAGCATGAGTGCATCTAACACCATCCTTCGCTCTGTAAGCACTGGCAGTGTGAGGGGTGAGTATATCTCGCTCCATCCTTCACACTAACTCTACCACACTCTAAATGTATAGGAGGCGGCTCTCTGGATGTACTGGCGGTGTTAAGCATGAGTGCATCTAACACCATCCTTCGCTCTGTAAGCACTGGCAGTGTGAGGGGTGAGTATATCTCACTCCATCCTTCACACTAACTCTACCACACTCTAAATGTATAGAAGGCGGCTCTCCGGATGTACTGGCGGTGTTAAGCATGAGTGCATCTAACACCATCCATCTCTCTGTACGCACTGGCAGTGTGAGGGGTGAGTATATCTCGCTCCAGCCTTCACACTAACTCTACCACACTGTAAATGTATAGAAGGCGGCTCTCTGGATGTACTGGAGTGTTAAGCATGAGTGCATCTAACACCATACTTCACTCTGTAAGCACTGGCGGTTTAAAGGGTGAGTATATCTCACACCATCCTTCACACTAACTCTACCACACTCTAAATGTATAGAAGGCGGCTCTCTGGATGTACTGGCGGTGTTAAGCATGAGTGCATCTAACACCATCCTTTGCTCTGTAAGCACTGGCAGTGTGAGGGCTGAGTATATCTCGCTCCATCCTTCACACTAACTCTACCACACTCTAAATGTAAAAAAAGGCGGCTCTCTGGGTGCACAGGCGTGTTAAGCCTGAGTGCATCTAACACCATCCTTCACTCTGTAAGCACTGGTGGTTTAAGGGGTGAGTATATCTCACTCCATCCTTCACACTAACTCTACCACACTCTAAATGTATAGAAGGCGGCCCTCTGGATGTACTGGTGGTGTTAAGCATGAGTGCATGTAACACCATCCTTCGCTCTGTAAGCACTGGCGGTTTAAGGGGTGAGTATTTCTCACTCCATCCTTCACACTAACTCTACCACACTCTAAATGTATAGAAGGCGGCTCTCTGGATGTACTGGCGTGTTAAGCATGAGTGCATCTAACACCATCCTTCGCTCTGTAAGCACTGGCGGTTTAAGGGGTGAGTATATCTCACTCCATCCTTCACACCAACTCTACCACACTCTAAATGTATAGAAAGCGGCTCTCTCGATGTACTGGCGGTGTTAAGCATGAGTGCATCTAACACCATCCTTCGCTCTGTAAGCACTGGCAGTGTGAGGGGTGAGTATATCTCGCTCCATCCTTCACACTAACTCTACCACACTCTAAATGTATAGAAGGCGGCTCTCTGGATGTACTGGCGGTGTTAAGCATGAGTGCATCTAAAACCATCCTTCGCTCTGTAAGCACTGGCAGTGTGAGGAGTGAGTATATCTCACTCCATCCTTCACACTAACTCTACCACACTCTAAATGTATAGAAGGCGGCTCTCTGGATGTACTGGCGGTGTTAAGCATGAGTGCATCTAACACCATCCATCTCTCTGTATGCCTTGGCAGTGTGAGGGGTGAGTATATCTCGCACCATACTTCACACTAACTCTACCACACTGTAAATGTATAGAAGGCGGCTCTCTGGATGTACTGGCGTGTTAAGCATGAGTGCATCTAACACCATACTTTGCTCTGTAAGCACTGGCAGTGTAAGGGGTGAGTATATCTCACTCCATCCTTCACACTAACTCTACCACACTCTAAATGTATAGAAGGCGGCTCTCTGGATGCACTGGCGTGTTAAGCATGAATGCATCTAACACCATCCTTCACTCTGTAAGCACTGGCGGTTTAAGGGGTGAGTATATCTCACTCCATCCTTCACACTTACACTACCACACTGTAAATGTATAGAAGGCGGCCCTCTGGATGTACTGGCGGTGTTAAGCATGAGTGCATGTAACACCATCCTTCGCTCTGTAAGCACTGGTGGTTTAAGGGGTGAGTATATCTCACTCCATCCTTCACACTAACTCTACCACACTCTTAATGTATAGAAGGCGGCTCTCTGGATGTACTGGCGTGTTAAGCATGAGTGCATCTAACACCATCCTTCGCTCTGTAAGCACTGGCGGTTTAAGCGGTGAGTATATCTCACTCCATCCTTCACACTAACTCTACCACACTCTAAATGTATAGAAAGCGGCTCTCTCGATGTACTGGCGGTGTTAAGCATGAGTGCATCTAACACCATCCTTCGCTCTGTAAGCACTGGCAGTGTGAGGGGTGAGTATATCTCGCTCCATCCTTCACACTAACTCTACCACACTCTAAATGTATAGAAGGCGGCTCTCTGGATGTACTGGCGGTGTTAAGCATGAGTGCATCTAACACCATCCTTCGCTCTGTAAGCACTGGCAGTGTGAGGGGTGAGTATATCTCACTCCATCCTTCACACTAACTCTACCACACTCTAAATGTATAGAAGGCGGCTCTCCGGATGTACTGGCGGTGTTAAGCATGAGTGCATCTAACACCATCCATCTCTCTGTACGCACTGGCAGTGTGAGGGGTGAGTATATCTCGCTCCAGCCTTCACACTAACTCTACCACACTGTAAATGTATAGAAGGCGGCTCTCTGGATGTACTGGAGTGTTAAGCATGAGTGCATCTAACACCATACTTCGCTCTGTAAGCACTGGCAGTGTAAGGGGTGAGTATCTCTCACTCCATCCTTCACACTAACTCTACCACACTCTAAATGTATAGAAGGCGGCTCTCTGGATGCATTGGCGTGTTAAGCATGAGTGCATCTAACACCATCCTTCACTCTGTAAGCACTGGCGGTTTAAGGGGTGAGTATATCTCACTCCATCCTTCACACTTACTCTACCACACTGTAAATGTATAGAAGGCGGCTTTCTGGGTGCACTGGCGTGTTAAGCATGAGTGCATCTTACACCATCCTTCTCTCTGTACGCACTGGCAGTGTGAGGGGTGAGTATATCTCGCTCCATCCTTCACACTAACTCTACCACACTCTAAATGTATAGAAGGCGGCTCTCTGGATGTACTGGCGGTGTTAAGCATGAGTGCATCTAACACCATCCTTTGCTCTGTAAGCACTGGCAGTGTGAGGGCTGAGTATATCTCGCTCCATCCTTCACACTAACTCTACCACACTCTAAATGTAAAAAAGGCGGCTCTCTGGGTGCACTGGCGTGTTAAGCCTGAGTGCATCTAACACCATCCTTCACTCTGTAAGCACTGGTGGTTTAAGGGGTGAGTATATCTCACTCCATCCTTCACACTAACTCTACCACACTCTAAATGTATAGAAGGCGGCCCTCTGGATGTACTGGTGGTGTTAAGCATGAGTGCATGTAACACCATCCTTCGCTCTGTAAGCACTGGCGGTTTAAGGGGTGAGTATATCTCACTCCATCCTTCACACTAACTCTACCACACTCTAAATGTATAGAAGGCGGCTCTCAGGATGTACTGGCGTGTTAAGCATGAGTGCATCTAACACCATCCTTCGCTCTGTAAGCACTGGCGGTTTAAAGGGTGAGTATATCTCACTCCATCCTTCACACTAACTCTACCACACTCTAAATGTATAGAAGGCGGCTCTCTGGATGTACTGGCGTGTTAAGCATGAGTGCATCTAACACCTTCCTTCGCTCTGTAAGCACTGGCGGTTTAAGGGGTGAGTATATCTCACTCCATCCTTCACACTAACTCTACCACACTCTAAATGTATAGAAGGCGGCTCTCTCGATGTACTGGCGGTGTTAAGCATGAGTGCATCTAACACCATCCTTCGCTCTGTAAGCACTGGCAGTGTGAGGGGTGAGTATATCTCGCTCCATCCTTCACACTAACTCTACCACACTCTAAATGTATAGAAGGCGGCTCTCTGGATGTACTGGCGGTGTTAAGCATGAGTGCATCTAACATCATCCTTCGCTCTGTAAGCACTGGCAGTGTGAGGGGTGAGTATATCTCGCTCCATCCTTCACACTAACTCTACCACACTCTAAATGTATAGAAGGTGGCTCTCTGGATGTACTGGCGTGTTAAGCATGAGTGCATCTAACACCATCCTATCCTTCGCTCTGTAAGCACTGGCGGTTTAAGGGGTGAGTATATCTCACTCCATCCTTCACACTAACTCTACCACACTCTAAATGTATAGAAGGCGGCTCTCTGGATGTACTGGCGGTGTTAAGCATGAGTGCATCTAACACCATCCTTCACTCTGTAAGCACTGGCGGTTTAAAGGGTGAGTATATCTCACACCATCCTTCACACTAACTCTACCACACTCTAAATGTATAGAAGGCGGCTCTCTGGATGTACTGGTGGTGTTAAGCATGAGTGCATCTAACACCATCCTTTGCTCTGTAAGCACTGGCAGTGTGAGGGCTGAGTATATCTCGCTCCATCCTTCACACTAACTCTACCACACTCTAAATGTAAAAAAAGGCGGCTCTCTGGGTGCACTGGCGTGTTAAGCATGAGTGCATGTAACACCATCCTTCGCTCTGTAAGCACTGGCGGTTTAAGGGGTGAGTATATCTCACTCCATCCTTCACACTAACTCTACCACACTCTAAATGTATAGAAGGCGGCTCTCTGGATGTACTGGCGTGTTAAGCATGAGTGCATCTAACACCATCCTTCGCTCTGTAAGCACTGGCGGTTTAAGGGGTGAGTATATCTCACTCCATCCTTCACACCAACTCTACCACACTCTAAATGTATAGAAAGCGGCTCTCTCGATGTACTGGCGGTGTTAAGCATGAGTGCATCTAACACCATCCTTCGCTCTGTAAGCACTGGCAGTGTGAGGGGTGAGTATATCTCGCTCCATCCTTCACACTAACTCTACCACACTCTAAATGTATAGAAGGCGGCTCTCTGGATGTACTGGCGGTGTTAAGCATGAGTGCATCTAACACCATCCTTCGCTCTGTAAGCACTGGCAGTGTGAGGAGTGAGTATATCTCACTCCATCCTTCACACTAACTCTACCACACTCTAAATGTATAGAAGGCGGCTCTCTGGATGTACTGGCGGTGTTAAGCATGAGTGCATCTAACACCATCCATCTCTCTGTACGCACTGGCAGTGTGAGCGGTGAGTATATCTCGCACCATACTTCACACTAACTCTACCACACTGTAAATGTATAGAAGGCGGCTCTCTGGATGTACTGGCGTGTTAAGCATGAGTGCATCTAACACCATACTTTGCTCTGTAAGCACTGGCAGTGTTAGGGGTGAGTATATCTCACTCCATCCTTCACACTAACTCTACCACACTCTAAATGTATAGAAGGCGGCTCTCTGGATGCACTGGCGTGTTAAGCACGAATGCATCTAACACCATCCTTCACTCTGTAAGCAGTGGCGGTTTAAGGGGTGAGAATATCTCACTCCATCCTTCACACTTACACTACCACACTGTAAATGTATAGAAGGCGGCCCTCTGGATGTACTGGCGGTGTTAAGCATGAGTGCATGTAACACCATCCTTCGCTCTGTAAGCACTGGCGGTTTAAGGGGTGAGTATATCTCACTCCATCCTTCACACTAACTCTACCACACTCTAAATGTATAGAAGGCGGCTCTCTGGATGTATTGGCGGTGTTAAGCATGAGTGCATCTAACACCGTCTTTCGCTCTGTAAGCACTGGCAGTGAGAGGGTTGAGTATATCTCACTCCATCTTTCACACTAACTCTACCACACTCTAAATGTATAAAAGGCGGCTCTCTGGATGTACTGGCGTGTTAAGCATGAGTGCATCTAACACTATCCTATCCTTCGCTCTGTAAGCACTGGCGGTTTAAGGGGTGAGTATATCTCACTCCATCCTTCACACTAACTCTACCACACTCTAAATGTATAGAAGGCGGCTCTCTGGATGTTCTGGCGGTGTTAAGCATGAGTGCATCTAACACCATCCTTCGCTCTGTAAGCACTGGCAGTGTGAGGGGTGAGTATATCTCACTCCATCCTTCACAATAACTCTACCACACTCTAAATGTATAGAAGGCGGCTCTCTGGATGTACTGGCGTGTCAAGCATGAGTGCATCTAACACCATCCTTCGCTCTGTAAGCACTGGCGGTTTAAGGGGTGAGTATATCTCACTCCATCATTCACACTAACTCTACCACACTCTAAATGTAAAAAAAGGCGGCTCTCTGGGTGCACTGGCGTGTTAAGCCTGAGTGCATCTAACACCATCCTTCACTCTGTAAGCACTGGCGGTTTAAGGGGTGAGTATATCTCACTCCATCCTTCACACTAACTCTACCACACTCTAAATGTATAGAAGGCGGCCCTCTGGATGTACTGGCGGTGTTAAGCATGAGTGCATGTAACACCATCCTTCGCTCTGTAAGCACTGGCGGTTTAAGGGGTGAGTATATCTCACTCCATCCTTCACACTAACTCTACCACACTCTAAATGTATAGAAGGCGGCTCTCTCGATGTACTGGCGGTGTTAAGCATGAGTGCATCTAACACCATCCTTCGCTCTGTAAGCACTGGCAGTGTGAGGGGTGAGTATATCTCGCTCCATCCTTCACACTAACTCTACCACACTCTAAATGTATAGAAGGCGGCTCTCTGGATGTACTGGCGGTGTTAAGCATGAGTGCATCTAAAACCATCTTTCGCTCTGTAAGCACTGGCAGTGTGAGGGGTGAGTATATCTCACTCCATCCTTCACACTAACTCTACCACACTCTAAATGTATAGAAGGCGGCTCTCTGGATGTACTGGCGGTGTTAAGCATGAGTGCATCTAACACCATCCTTCGCTCTGTAAGCACTGGCAGTGTGAGGGGTGAGTATATCTCGCTCCATCCTTCACACTAACTCTACCACACTCTAAATGTATAGAAGGTGGCTCTCTGGATGTACTGGCGTGTTAAGCATGAGTGCATCTAACACCATCCTATCCTTCGCTCTGTAGGCACTGGCGGTTTAAGGGGTGAGTATATCTCACTCCATCCTTCACACTAACTCTACCACACTCTAAATGTATAGAAGGCGGCTCTCTGGATGTACTGGCGGTGTTAAGCATGAGTGCATCTAACACCTTCCATCTCTCTGTACGCACTGGCAGTGTGAGGGGTGAGTATATCTCGCTCCATCCTTCACACTAACTCTACCACACTGTAAATGTATAGAAGGCGGCTCTCTGGCAGTACTGGCGTGTTAAGCATGAGTGCATCTAACACCATACTTCGCTCTGTAAGCACTGGCAGTGTAAGGGGTAAGTATATCTCACTCCATCCTTCACACTAACTCTACCACACTCTAAATGTATAGAAGGCGGCTCTCTGGATGCACTGGCGTGTTAAGCATGAGTGCATCTAACACCATCCTTCACTCTGTAAGCACTGGCGGTTTAAGGGGTGAGTATATCTCACTCCATCCTTCACACCAACTCTACCACACTCTAAATGTATAGAAAGCGGCTCTCTCGATGTACTGGCGGTGTTAAGCATGAGTGCATCTAACACCATCCTTTGCTCTGTAAGCACTGGCAGTGTGAGGGGTGAGTATATCTCGCTCCATCCTTCACACTAACTCTACCACACTCTAAATGTATAGAAGGCGGCTCTCTGGATGTACTGGCGGTGTTAAGCATGAGTGCATCTAACACCATCCTTCGCTCTGTAAGCACTGGCAGTGTGAGGAGTGAGTATATCTCACTCCATCCTTCACACTAACTCTACCACACTCTAAATGTATAGAAGGCGGCTCTCTGGATGTACTGGCGGTGTTAAGCATGAGTGCATCTAACACCATCCATCTCTCTGTACGCACTGGCAGTGTGAGCGGTGAGTATATCTCGCACCATACTTCACACTAACTCTACCACACTGTAAATGTATAGAAGGCGGCTCTCTGGATGTACTGGCGTGTTAAGCATGAGTGCATCTAACACCATACTTTGCTCTGTAAGCACTGGCAGTGTTAGGGGTGAGTATATCTCACTCCATCCTTCACACTAACTCTACCACACTCTAAATGTATAGAAGGCGGCTCTCTGGATGCACTGGCGTGTTAAGCACGAATGCATCTAACACCATCCTTCACTCTGTAAGCAGTGGCGGTTTAAGGGGTGAGTATATCTCACTCCATCCTTCACACTTACACTACCACACTGTAAATGTATAGAAGGCGGCCCTCTGGATGTACTGGCGGTGTTAAGCATGAGTGCATGTAACACCATCCTTCGCTCTGTAAGCACTGGCGGTTTAAGGGGTGAGTATATCTCACTCCATCCTTCACACTAACTCTACCACACTCTAAATGTATAGAAGGCGGCTCTCTGGATGTATTGGCGGTGTTAAGCATGAGTGCATCTAACACCGTCTTTCGCTCTGTAAGCACTGGCAGTGAGAGGGTTGAGTATATCTCACTCCATCTTTCACACTAACTCTACCACACTCTAAATGTATAAAAGGCGGCTCTCTGGATGTACTGGCGTGTTAAGCATGAGTGCATCTAACACTATCCTATCCTTCGCTCTGTAAGCACTGGCGGTTTAAGGGGTGAGTATATCTCACTCCATCCTTCACACTAACTCTACCACACTCTAAATGTATAGAAGGCGGCTCTCTGGATGTTCTGGCGGTGTTAAGCATGAGTGCATCTAACACCATCCTTCGCTCTGTAAGCACTGGCAGTGTGAGGGGTGAGTATATCTCACTCCATCCTTCACAATAACTCTACCACACTCTAAATGTATAGAAGGCGGCTCTCTGGATGTACTGGCGTGTCAAGCATGAGTGCATCTAACACCATCCTTCGCTCTGTAAGCACTGGCGGTTTAAGGGGTGAGTATATCTCACTCCATCATTCACACTAACTCTACCACACTCTAAATGTAAAAAAAGGCGGCTCTCTGGGTGCACTGGCGTGTTAAGCCTGAGTGCATCTAACACCATCCTTCACTCTGTAAGCACTGGCGGTTTAAGGGGTGAGTATATCTCACTCCATCCTTCACACTAACTCTACCACACTCTAAATGTATAGAAGGCGGCCCTCTGGATGTACTGGCGGTGTTAAGCATGAGTGCATGTAACACCATCCTTCGCTCTGTAAGCACTGGCGGTTTAAGGGGTGAGTATATCTCACTCCATCCTTCACACTAACTCTACCACACTCTAAATGTATAGAAGGCGGCTCTCTCGATGTACTGGCGGTGTTAAGCATGAGTGCATCTAACACCATCCTTCGCTCTGTAAGCACTGGCAGTGTGAGGGGTGAGTATATCTCGCTCCATCCTTCACACTAACTCTACCACACTCTAAATGTATAGAAGGCGGCTCTCTGGATGTACTGGCGGTGTTAAGCATGAGTGCATCTAAAACCATCTTTCGCTCTGTAAGCACTGGCAGTGTGAGGGGTGAGTATATCTCACTCCATCCTTCACACTAACTCTACCACACTCTAAATGTATAGAAGGCGGCTCTCTGGATGTACTGGCGGTGTTAAGCATGAGTGCATCTAACACCATCCTTCGCTCTGTAAGCACTGGCAGTGTGAGGGGTGAGTATATCTCGCTCCATCCTTCACACTAACTCTACCACACTCTAAATGTATAGAAGGTGGCTCTCTGGATGTACTGGCGTGTTAAGCATGAGTGCATCTAACACCATCCTATCCTTCGCTCTGTAGGCACTGGCGGTTTAAGGGGTGAGTATATCTCACTCCATCCTTCACACTAACTCTACCACACTCTAAATGTATAGAAGGCGGCTCTCTGGATGTACTGGCGGTGTTAAGCATGAGTGCATCTAACACCTTCCATCTCTCTGTACGCACTGGCAGTGTGAGGGGTGAGTATATCTCGCTCCATCCTTCACACTAACTCTACCACACTGTAAATGTATAGAAGGCGGCTCTCTGGCAGTACTGGCGTGTTAAGCATGAGTGCATCTAACACCATACTTCGCTCTGTAAGCACTGGCAGTGTAAGGGGTAAGTATATCTCACTCCATCCTTCACACTAACTCTACCACACTCTAAATGTATAGAAGGCGGCTCTCTGGATGCACTGGCGTGTTAAGCATGAGTGCATCTAACACCATCCTTCACTCTGTAAGCACTGGCGGTTTAAGGGGTGAGCATATCTCACTCCATCCTTCACACTTACTCTACCACACTGTAAATGTATAGAAGGCGGCTTTCTGGGTGCACTGGCGTGTTAAGCATGAGTGCATCTTACACCATCCTTCGCTCTGTAAGCACTGGCAGTGTGAGGGGTGAGTATATCTCGCTCCATCCTTCACACTAACTCTACCACACTCTAAATGTATAGAAGGCGGCTCACTGGATGTACTGGCGGTGTTAAGCATGAGTGCATCTAACACCATCCTTCGCTCTGTAAGCACTCGCAGTGTGAGGGGTGAGTATATCTCACTCCATCCTTCACACTAACTCTACCACACTGTAAATGTATAGAAGGCGGCTCTCAGGATGTACTGGCGTGTTAAGCATGAGTGCATCTAACACCATCCTTCGCTCTGTAAGCACTGGCAGTGTACGGGGTGAGTATATCTCGCTCCATCCTTCACATTAACTCTACCACACTCTGAATGTATAGAAGGCGGCCCTCTGGATGTACTGGCGGTGTTAAGCATGAGTGCATCTAACACCATCCTTCGCTCTGTAAGCACTGGCGGTTTAAGGGGTGAGTATATCTCACTCCATCGTTCACACTAACTCTACCACACTCTAAATGTATAGAAGGCGGCTCTCTGGATGTACTGGCGTGTTAAGCATGAGTGCATCTAACACCATCCTTCTCTCTGTAAGCACTGGCGGTTTAAGGGGTGAGTATATCTCACTCTATCCTTCACACTAACTCTACCACACTCTAAATGTATAGAAGGCGGCTCTCTCGATGTACTGGCGGTGTTAAGCATGAGTGCATCTAACACCATCCTTCGCTCTGTAAGCACTGGCAGTGTGAGGGGTGAGTATATCTCTCTCCATCCTTCACACTAACTCTACCACACTCTAAATGTATAGAAGGCGGCTCTCTGGATGTACTGGCGGTGTTAAGCATGAGTGCATCTAACACCATCCTTCGCTCTGCAAGCACTGGCAGTGTGAGGGGTGAGTATATCTCACTCCATCCTTCACACTAACTCTACCACACTCTAAATGTATAGAAGGCGGCTCTCTGGATGTACTGGCGGTGTTAAGCATGAGTGCATCTAACACCATCCTTCTCTCTGTACGCACTGGCAGTGTGAGGGGTGAGAATATCTCGCTCCATCCTTCACACTAACTCTACCACACTGTAAATGTATAGAAGGCGGCTCTCTGGATGTACTGGCGTGTTAAGCAAGAGTGCATCTAACACCATCCTTCACTCTGTAAGCACTGGCGGTTTAAGGGGTGAGTATATCTCACTCCATCCTTCACACTTACTCTACCACACTGTAAATGTATAGAAGGCGGCTTTCTGGGTGCACTGGCGTGTTAAGCATGAGTGCATCTTACACCACCCTTCGCTCTGTAAGCACTGGCAGTGTGAGGGGTGAGTATATCTCGCTCCATCCTTCACACTAACTCTACCACACTCTAAATGTATAGAAGGCGGCTCACTGGATGTACTGGCGGTGTTAAGCATGAGTGCATCTAACACCATCCTTTGCTCTGTAAGCACTCGCAGTGTGAGGGGTGAGTATATCTCACTCCATCCTTCACACTAACTCTACCACACTGTAAATGTATAGAAGGCGGCTCTCTGGATGTACTGGCGTGTTAAGCATGAGTGCATCTAACACCATCCTTTGCTCTGTAAGCACTGGCAGTGTACGGAGTGAGTATATCTCGCTCCATCCTTCACACTAACTCTACCACACTCTAAATGTATAGAAGGCGGCCCTCTGGATGTACTGGCGGTGTTAAGCATGAGTGCATCTAACACCATCCTTCGCTCTGTAAGCACTGGCGGTTTAAGGGGTGAGTATATCTCACTCCATCCTTCACACTAACTCTACCACACTCTAAATGTATAGAAGGCGGCTCTCTGGATGTACTGGCGTGTTAAGCATGAGTGCATCTAACACCATCCTTCACTCTGTAAGCACTGGCGGTTTAAAGGGTGAGTATATCTCACACCATCCTTCACACTAACTCTACCACACTCTAAATGTATAGAAGGCGGCTCTCTGGATGTACTGGCGGTGTTAAGCATGAGTGCATCTAACACCATCCTTTGCTCTGTAAGCACTGGCAGTGTGAGGGCTGAGTATATCTCGCTCCATCCTTCACACTAACTCTACCACACTCTAAATGAATAGAAGGCGGCTCTCTGGATGTATTGGCGGTGTTAAGCATGAGTGCATCTAACACCGTCCTTCGCTCTGTAAGCACTGGCAGTGAGAGGGGTGAGTATATCTCACTCCATCTTTCACACTAACTCTACCACACTCTAAATGTATAAAAGGCGGCTCTCTGGATGTACTGGCGTGTTAAGCATGAGTGCATCTAACACTATCCTATCCTTCGCTCTGTAAGCACTGGCGGTTTAAGGGGTGAGTATATCTCACTCCATCCTTCACACTAACTCTACCACACTCTAAATGTATAGAAGGCGGCTCTCTGGATGTTCTGGCGGTGTTAAGCATGAGTGCATCTAACACCATCCTTCGCTCTGTAAGCACTGGCAGTGTGAGGGGTGAGTATATCTCACTCCATCCTTCACAATAACTCTACCACACTCTAAATGTATAGAAGGCGGCTCTCTGGATGTACTGGCGTGTCAAGCATGAGTGCATCTAACACCATCCTTCGCTCTGTAAGCACTGGCGGTTTAAGGGGTGAGTATATCTCACTCCATCATTCACACTAACTCTACCACACTCTAAATGTAAAAAAAGGCGGCTCTCTGGGTGCACTGGCGTGTTAAGCCTGAGTGCATCTAACACCATCCTTCACTCTGTAAGCACTGGCGGTTTAAGGGGTGAGTATATCTCACTCCATCCTTCACACTAACTCTACCACACTCTAAATGTATAGAAGGCGGCCCTCTGGATGTACTGGCGGTGTTAAGCATGAGTGCATGTAACACCATCCTTCGCTCTGTAAGCACTGGCAGTTTAAGGGGTGAGTATATCTCACTCCATCCTTCACACTAACTCTACCACACTCTAAATGTATAGAAGGCGGCTCTCTGGATGTACTGGCGTGTTAAGCATGAGTGCATCTAACACCTTCCTTCGCTCTGTAAGCACTGGCGGTTTAAGGGGTGAGTATATCTCACTCCATCCTTCACACTAACTCTACCACACTCTAAATGTATAGAAGGCGGCTCTCTCGATGTACTGGCGGTGTTAAGCATGAGTGCATCTAACACCATCCTTCGCTCTGTAAGCACTGGCAGTGTGAGGGGTGAGTATATCTCGCTCCATCCTTCACACTAACTCTACCACACTCTAAATGTATAGAAGGCGGCCCTCTGGATGTACTGGCGGTGTTAAGCATGAGTGCATGTAACACCATCCTTCGCTCTGTAAGCACTGGCAGTTTAAGGGGTGAGTATATCTCACTCCATCCTTCACACTAACTCTACCACACTCTAAATGTATAGAAGGCGGCTCTCTCGATGTACTGGCGGTGTTAAGCATGAGTGCATCTAACACCATCCTTCGCTCTGTAAGCACTGGCAGTGTGAGGGGTGAGTATATCTCGCTCCATCCTTCACACTAACTCTACCACACTCTAAATGTATAGAAGGCGGCCCTCTGGATGTACTGGCGGTGTTAAGCATGAGTGCATCTAACACCATCCTTCGCTCTGTAAGCACTGGCGGTTTAAGGGGTGAGTATATCTCACTCCATCCTTCACACTAACTCTACCACACTCTAAATGTATAGAAGGCGGCTCTCTGGATGTACTGGCGTGTTAAGCATGAGTGCATCTAACACCATCCTTCACTCTGTAAGCACTGGCGGTTTAAAGGGTGAGTATATCTCACACCATCCTTCACACTAACTCTACCACACTCTAAATGTATAGAAGGCGGCTCTCTGGATGTACTGGCGGTGTTAAGCATGAGTGCATCTAACACCATCCTTTGCTCTGTAAGCACTGGCAGTGTGAGGGCTGAGTATATCTCGCTCCATCCTTCACACTAACTCTACCACACTCTAAATGTATAGAAGGCGGCTCTCTGGATGTATTGGCGGTGTTAAGCATGAGTGCATCTAACACCGTCCTTCGCTCTGTAAGCACTGGCAGTGAGAGGGGTGAGTATATCTCACTCCATCTTTCACACTAACTCTACCACACTCTAAATGTATAAAAGGCGGCTCTCTGGATGTACTGGCGTGTTAAGCATGAGTGCATCTAACACTATCCTATCCTTCGCTCTGTAAGCACTGGCGGTTTAAGGGGTGAGTATATCTCACTCCATCCTTCACACTAACTCTACCACACTCTAAATGTATAGAAGGCGGCTCTCTGGATGTTCTGGCGGTGTTAAGCATGAGTGCATCTAACACCATCCTTCGCTCTGTAAGCACTGGCAGTGTGAGGGGTGAGTATATCTCACTCCATCCTTCACAATAACTCTACCACACTCTAAATGTATAGAAGGCGGCTCTCTGGATGTACTGGCGTGTCAAGCATGAGTGCATCTAACACCATCCTTCGCTCTGTAAGCACTGGCGGTTTAAGGGGTGAGTATATCTCACTCCATCATTCACACTAACTCTACCACACTCTAAATGTAAAAAAAGGCGGCTCTCTGGGTGCACTGGCGTGTTAAGCCTGAGTGCATCTAACACCATCCTTCACTCTGTAAGCACTGGCGGTTTAAGGGGTGAGTATATCTCACTCCATCCTTCACACTAACTCTACCACACTCTAAATGTATAGAAGGCGGCCCTCTGGATGTACTGGCGGTGTTAAGCATGAGTGCATGTAACACCATCCTTCGCTCTGTAAGCACTGGCAGTTTAAGGGGTGAGTATATCTCACTCCATCCTTCACACTAACTCTACCACACTCTAAATGTATAGAAGGCGGCTCTCTGGATGTACTGGCGTGTTAAGCATGAGTGCATCTAACACCTTCCTTCGCTCTGTAAGCACTGGCGGTTTAAGGGGTGAGTATATCTCACTCCATCCTTCACACTAACTCTACCACACTCTAAATGTATAGAAGGCGGCTCTCTCGATGTACTGGCGGTGTTAAGCATGAGTGCATCTAACACCATCCTTCGCTCTGTAAGCACTGGCAGTGTGAGGGGTGAGTATATCTCGCTCCATCCTTCACACTAACTCTACCACACTCTAAATGTATAGAAGGCGGCCCTCTGGATGTACTGGCGGTGTTAAGCATGAGTGCATGTAACACCATCCTTCGCTCTGTAAGCACTGGCAGTTTAAGGGGTGAGTATATCTCACTCCATCCTTCACACTAACTCTACCACACTCTAAATGTATAGAAGGCGGCTCTCTGGATGTACTGGCGTGTTAAGCATGAGTGCATCTAACACCTTCCTTCGCTCTGTAAGCACTGGCGGTTTAAGGGGTGAGTATATCTCACTCCATCCTTCACACTAACTCTACCACACTCTAAATGTATAGAAGGCGGCTCTCTCGATGTACTGGCGGTGTTAAGCATGAGTGCATCTAACACCATCCTTCGCTCTGTAAGCACTGGCAGTGTGAGGGGTGAGTATATCTCGCTCCATCCTTCACACTAACTCTACCACACTCTAAATGTATAGAAGGCGGCTCTGTGGATGTACTGGCGGTGTTAAGCATGAGTGCATCTAACACCATCTTTTGCTCTGTAAGCACTGGCAGTGTGAGGGGTGAGTATATCTCACTCCATCCTTCACACTAACTCTACCACACTCTAAATGTATAGAAGGCGGCTCTCTGGATGTACTGGCGGTGTTAAGCATGAGTGCATCTAACACCATCCTTCGCTCTGTAAGCACTGGCAGTGTGAGGGGTGAGTATATCTCGCTCCATCCTTCACACTAACTCTACCACACTCTAAATGTATAGAAGGTGGCTCTCTGGATGTACTGGCGTGTTAAGCATGAGTGCATCTAACACCATCCTATCCTTCGCTCTGTAAGCACTGGCGGTTTAAGGGGTGAGTATATCTCACTCCATCCTTCACACTAACTCTACCACACTCTAAATGTATAGAAGGCGGCTCTCTGGATGTACTGGCGGTGTTAAGCATGAGTGCATCTAACACCATCCTTCACTCTGTAAGCACTGGCGGTTTAAAGGGTGAGTATATCTCACACCATCCTTCACACTAACTCTACCACACTCTAAATGTATAGAAGGCGGCTCTCTGGATGTACTGGCGGTGTTAAGCATGAGTGCATCTAACACCATCCTTTGCTCTGTAAGCACTGGCAGTGTGAGGGCTGAGTATATCTCGCTCCATCCTTCACACTAACTCTACCACACTCTAAATGTAAAAAAAGGAGGCTCTCTGGGTGCACTAGCGTGTTAAGCCTGAGTGCATCTAACACCATCCTTCACTCTGTAAGCACTGGTGGTTTAAGGGGTGAGTATATCTCACTCCATCCTTCACACTAACTCTACCACACTCTAAATGTATAGAAGGCGGCCCTCTGGATGTACTGGTGGTGTTAAGCATGAGTGCATGTAACACCATCCTTCGCTCTGTAAGCACTGGCGGTTTAAGGGGTGAGTATATCTCACTCCATCCTTCACACAGACTCTACCACACTCTAAATGTATAGAAGGCAGCTCTCTGGATGTACTGGCGTGTTAAGCAGGAGTGCATCTAACACCATCCTTCGCTCTGTAAGCACTGGCGGTTTAAGGGGTGAGTATATCTCACTCCATCCTTCACACCAACTCTACCACACTCTAAATGTATAGAAAGCGGCTCTCTCGATGTACTGGCGGTGTTAAGCATGAGTGCATCTAACACCATCCTTCGCTCTGTAAGCACTGGCGGTTTAAGGGGTGAGTATATCTCACTCCATCCTTCACACTAACTCTACCACACTCTAAATGTATAGAAGGCGGCTCTCTCGATGTACTGGCGGTGTTAAGCATGAGTGCATCTAACACCATCCTTAGCTCTGTAAGCACTGGCAGTGTACGGGGTGAGTATATCTCGCTCCATCCTTCACATTAACTCTACCACACTCTAAATGCATAGAAGGCGGCCCTCTGGATGTACTGGCGGTGTTAAGCATGAGTGCATCTAACACCATCCTTCGCTCTGTAAGCACTGGCGGTTTAAGGGGTGAGTATATCTCACTCCATCATTCACACTAACTCTACCACACTCTAAATGTATAGAAGGCGGCTCTCTGGATGTACTGGCGTGTTAAGCATGAGTGCATCTAACACCATCCTTCGCTCTGTAAGCACTGGCGGTTTAAGGGGTGAGTATATCTCACTCCATCCTTCACACTAACTCTACCACACTCTAAATGTATAGAAGGCGGCTCTCTCGATGTACTGGCGGTGTTAAGCATGAGTGCATCTAACACCATCCTTCGCTCTGTAAGCACTGGCAGTGTGAGGGGTGAGTATATCTCTCTCCATCCTTCACACTAACTCTACCACACTCTAAATGTATAGAAGGCGGCTCTCTGGATGTACTGGCGGTGTCAAGCATGAGTGCATCTAACACCATCCTTCGCTCTGCAAGCACTGGCAGTGTGAGGGGTGAGTATATCTCACTCCATCCTTCACACTAACTCTACCACACTCTAAATGTATAGAAGGCGGCTCTCTGGATGTACTGGCGGTGTTAAGCATGAGTGCATCTAACACCATCCTTCTCTCTGTACGCACTGGCAGTGTGAGAGGTGAGTATATCTCGCTCCATCCTTCACACTAACTCTACCACACTGTAAATGTATAGAAGGCGGCTCTCTGGATGTACTGGCGTGTTAAGCATGAGTGCATCTAACACCATCCTTTGCTCTGTAAGCACTGGCAGTGTGAGGGCTGAGTATATCTCGCTCCATCCTTCACACTAACTCTACCACACTCTAAATGTATAGAAGGCGGCTCTCTGGATGTATTGGCGGTGTTAAGCATGAGTGCATCTAACACCGTCCTTCGCTCTGTAAGCACTGGCAGTGAGAGGGGTGAGTATATCTCACTCCATCTTTCACACTAACTCTACCACACTCTAAATGTATAAAAGGCGGCTCTCTGGATGTACTGGCGTGTTAAGCATGAGTGCATCTAACACTATCCTATCCTTCGCTCTGTAAGCACTGGCGGTTTAAGGGGTGAGTATATCTCACTCCATCCTTCACACTAACTCTACCACACTCTAAATGTATAGAAGGCGGCTCTCTGGATGTTCTGGCGGTGTTAAGCATGAGTGCATCTAACACCATCCTTCGCTCTGTAAGCACTGGCAGTGTGAGGGGTGAGTATATCTCACTCCATCCTTCACAATAACTCTACCACACTCTAAATGTATAGAAGGCGGCTCTCTGGATGTACTGGCGTGTCAAGCATGAGTGCATCTAACACCATCCTTCGCTCTGTAAGCACTGGCGGTTTAAGGGGTGAGTATATCTCACTCCATCATTCACACTAACTCTACCACACTCTAAATGTAAAAAAAGGCGGCTCTCTGGGTGCACTGGCGTGTTAAGCCTGAGTGCATCTAACACCATCCTTCACTCTGTAAGCACTGGCGGTTTAAGGGGTGAGTATATCTCACTCCATCCTTCACACTAACTCTACCACACTCTAAATGTATAGAAGGCGGCCCTCTGGATGTACTGGCGGTGTTAAGCATGAGTGCATGTAACACCATCCTTCGCTCTGTAAGCACTGGCAGTTTAAGGGGTGAGTATATCTCACTCCATCCTTCACACTAACTCTACCACACTCTAAATGTATAGAAGGCGGCTCTCTGGATGTACTGGCGTGTTAAGCATGAGTGCATCTAACACCTTCCTTCGCTCTGTAAGCACTGGCGGTTTAAGGGGTGAGTATATCTCACTCCATCCTTCACACTAACTCTACCACACTCTAAATGTATAGAAGGCGGCTCTCTCGATGTACTGGCGGTGTTAAGCATGAGTGCATCTAACACCATCCTTCGCTCTGTAAGCACTGGCAGTGTGAGGGGTGAGTATATCTCGCTCCATCCTTCACACTAACTCTACCACACTCTAAATGTATAGAAGGCGGCCCTCTGGATGTACTGGCGGTGTTAAGCATGAGTGCATGTAACACCATCCTTCGCTCTGTAAGCACTGGCAGTTTAAGGGGTGAGTATATCTCACTCCATCCTTCACACTAACTCTACCACACTCTAAATGTATAGAAGGCGGCTCTCTGGATGTACTGGCGTGTTAAGCATGAGTGCATCTAACACCTTCCTTCGCTCTGTAAGCACTGGCGGTTTAAGGGGTGAGTATATCTCACTCCATCCTTCACACTAACTCTACCACACTCTAAATGTATAGAAGGCGGCTCTCTCGATGTACTGGCGGTGTTAAGCATGAGTGCATCTAACACCATCCTTCGCTCTGTAAGCACTGGCAGTGTGAGGGGTGAGTATATCTCGCTCCATCCTTCACACTAACTCTACCACACTCTAAATGTATAGAAGGCGGCTCTCTGGATGTACTGGCGGTGTTAAGCATGAGTGCATCTAACACCATCTTTTGCTCTGTAAGCACTGGCAGTGTGAGGGGTGAGTATATCTCACTCCATCCTTCACACTAACTCTACCACACTCTAAATGTATAGAAGGCGGCTCTCTGGATGTACTGGCGGTGTTAAGCATGAGTGCATCTAACACCATCCTTCGCTCTGTAAGCACTGGCAGTGTGAGGGGTGAGTATATCTCGCTCCATCCTTCACACTAACTCTACCACACTCTAAATGTACAGAAGGTGGCTCTCTGGATGTACTGGCGTGTTAAGCATGAGTGCATCTAACACCATCCTATCCTTCGCTCTGTAAGCACTGGCGGTTTAAGGGGTGAGTATATCTCACTCCATCCTTCACACTAACTCTACCACACTCTAAATGTATAGAAGGCGGCTCTCTGGATGTACTGGCGGTGTTAAGCATGAGTGCATCTAACACCATCCTTCACTCTGTAAGCACTGGCGGTTTAAAGGGTGAGTATATCTCACACCATCCTTCACACTAACTCTACCACACTCTAAATGTATAGAAGGCGGCTCTCTGGATGTACTGGCGGTGTTAAGCATGAGTGCATCTAACACCATCCTTTGCTCTGTAAGCACTGGCAGTGTGAGGGCTGAGTATATCTCGCTCCATCCTTCACACTAACTCTACCACACTCTAAATGTAAAAAAAGGCGGCTCTCTGGGTGCACTGGCGTGTTAAGCCTGAGTGCATCTAACACCATCCTTCACTCTGTAAGCACTGGTGGTTTAAGGGGTGAGTATATCTCACTCCATCCTTCACACTAACTCTACCACACTCTAAATGTATAGAAGGCGGCCCTCTGGATGTACTGGTGGTGTTAAGCATGAGTGCATGTAACACCATCCTTCGCTCTGTAAGCACTGGCGGTTTAAGGGGTGAGTATATCTCACTCCATCCTTCACACTAACTCTACCACACTCTAAATGTATAGAAGGCAGCTCTCTGGATGTACTGGCGTGTTAAGCAGGAGTGCATCTAACACCATCCTTCGCTCTGTAAGCACTGGCGGTTTAAGGGGTGAGTATATCTCACTCCATCCTTCACACCAACTCTACCACACTCTAAATGTATAGAAAGCGGCTCTCTCGATGTACTGGCGGTGTTAAGCATGAGTGCATCTAACACCATCCTTCGCTCTGTAAGCACTGGCGGTTTAAGGGGTGAGTATATCTCACTCCATCCTTCACACTAACTCTACCACACTCTAAATGTATAGAAAGCGGCTCTCTCGATGTACTGGCGGTGTTAAGCATGAGTGCATCTAACACCATCCTTCGCTCTGTAAGCACTGGCAGTGTGAGGGGTGAGTATATCTCGCTCCATCCTTCACACTAACTCTTCCACACTCTAAATGTATAGAAGGCGGCTCTCTGGATGTACTGGCGGTGTTAAGCATGAGTGCATCTAACACCATCCTTCGCTCTGTAAGCACTGGCAGTGTGAGGGGTGAGTATATCTCACTCCATCCTTCACACTAACTCTACCACACTCTAAATGTATAGAAGGCGGCTCTCCGGATGTACTGGCGGTGTTAAGCATGAGTGCATCTAACACCATCCATCTCTCTGTACGCAATGGCAGTGTGAGGGGTGAGTATATCTCGCTCCATCCTTCACACTAACTCTACCACACTGTAAATGTATAGAAGGTGGCTCTCTGGATGTACTGGCGTGTTAAGCATGAGTGCATCTAACACCATACTTCGCTCTGTAAGCACTGGCAGTGTAAGGGGTGAGTATATCTCACTCCATCCTTCACACTAACTCTACCACACTCTAAATGTATAGAAGGCGGCTCTCTGGATGCACTGGCGTGTTAAGCATGAGTGCATCTAACACCATCCTTCACTCTGTAAGCACTGGCGGTTTAAGGGGTGAGTATATCTCACTCCATCCTTCACACTTACTCTACCACACTGTAAATGTATAGAAGGCGGCTTTCTGGGTGCACTGGCGTGTTAAGCATGAGTGCATCTTACACCATCCTTCGCTCTGTAAGCACTGGCAGTGTGAGGGGTGAGTATATCTCGCTCCATCCTTCACACTAACTCTACCACACTCTAAATGTATAGAAGGCGGCTCACTAGATGTACTGGCGGTGTTAAGCATGAGTGCATCTAACACCATCCTTCGCTCTGTAAGCACTCGCAGTGTGAGGGGTGAGTATATCTCACTCCATCCTTCACACTAACTCTACCACACTGTAAATGTATAGAAGGCGGCTCTCAGGATGTACTGGTGTGTTAAGCATGAGTGCATCTAACACCATCCTTAGCTCTGTAAGCACTGGCAGTGTACGGGGTGAGTATATCTCGCTCCATCCTTCACATTAACTCTACCACACTCTAAATGCATAGAAGGCGGCCCTCTGGATGTACTGGCGGTGTTAAGCATGAGTGCATCTAACACCATCCTTCGCTCTGTAAGCACTGGCGGTTTAAGGGGTGAGTATATCTCACTCCATCATTCACACTAACTCTACCACACTCTAAATGTATAGAAGGCGGCTCTCTGGATGTACTGGCGTGTTAAGCATGAGTGCATCTAACACCATCCTTCGCTCTGTAAGCACTGGCGGTTTAAGGGGTGAGTATATCTCACTCCATCCTTCACACTAACTCTACCACACTCTAAATGTATAGAAGGCGGCTCTCTCGATGTACTGGCGGTGTTAAGCATGAGTGCATCTAACACCATCCTTCGCTCTGTAAGCACTGGCAGTGTGAGGGGTGAGTATATCTCTCTCCATCCTTCACACTAACTCTACCACACTCTAAATGTATAGAAGGCGGCTCTCTGGATGTACTGGCGGTGTCAAGCATGAGTGCATCTAACACCATCCTTCGCTCTGCAAGCACTGGCAGTGTGAGGGGTGAGTATATCTCACTCCATCCTTCACACTAACTCTACCACACTCTAAATGTATAGAAGGCGGCTCTCTGGATGTACTGGCGGTGTTAAGCATGAGTGCATCTAACACCATCCTTCTCTCTGTACGCACTGGCAGTGTGAGAGGTGAGTATATCTCGCTCCATCCTTCACACTAACTCTACCACACTGTAAATGTATAGAAGGCGGCTCTCTGGATGTACTGGCGTGTTAAGCATGAGTGCATCTAACACCATCCTTTGCTCTGTAAGCACTGGCAGTGTGAGGGCTGAGTATATCTCGCTCCATCCTTCACACTAACTCTACCACACTCTAAATGTATAGAAGGCGGCTCTCTGGATGTATTGGCGGTGTTAAGCATGAGTGCATCTAACACCGTCCTTCGCTCTGTAAGCACTGGCAGTGAGAGGGGTGAGTATATCTCACTCCATCTTTCACACTAACTCTACCACACTCTAAATGTATAAAAGGCGGCTCTCTGGATGTACTGGCGTGTTAAGCATGAGTGCATCTAACACTATCCTATCCTTCGCTCTGTAAGCACTGGCGGTTTAAGGGGTGAGTATATCTCACTCCATCCTTCACACTAACTCTACCACACTCTAAATGTATAGAAGGCGGCTCTCTGGATGTTCTGGCGGTGTTAAGCATGAGTGCATCTAACACCATCCTTCGCTCTGTAAGCACTGGCAGTGTGAGGGGTGAGTATATCTCACTCCATCCTTCACAATAACTCTACCACACTCTAAATGTATAGAAGGCGGCTCTCTGGATGTACTGGCGTGTCAAGCATGAGTGCATCTAACACCATCCTTCGCTCTGTAAGCACTGGCGGTTTAAGGGGTGAGTATATCTCACTCCATCATTCACACTAACTCTACCACACTCTAAATGTAAAAAAAGGCGGCTCTCTGGGTGCACTGGCGTGTTAAGCCTGAGTGCATCTAACACCATCCTTCACTCTGTAAGCACTGGCGGTTTAAGGGGTGAGTATATCTCACTCCATCCTTCACACTAACTCTACCACACTCTAAATGTATAGAAGGCGGCCCTCTGGATGTACTGGCGGTGTTAAGCATGAGTGCATGTAACACCATCCTTCGCTCTGTAAGCACTGGCAGTTTAAGGGGTGAGTATATCTCACTCCATCCTTCACACTAACTCTACCACACTCTAAATGTATAGAAGGCGGCTCTCTGGATGTACTGGCGTGTTAAGCATGAGTGCATCTAACACCTTCCTTCGCTCTGTAAGCACTGGCGGTTTAAGGGGTGAGTATATCTCACTCCATCCTTCACACTAACTCTACCACACTCTAAATGTATAGAAGGCGGCTCTCTCGATGTACTGGCGGTGTTAAGCATGAGTGCATCTAACACCATCCTTCGCTCTGTAAGCACTGGCAGTGTGAGGGGTGAGTATATCTCGCTCCATCCTTCACACTAACTCTACCACACTCTAAATGTATAGAAGGCGGCTCTCTGGATGTACTGGCGGTGTTAAGCATGAGTGCATCTAAAACCATCTTTCGCTCTGTAAGCACTGGCAGTGTGAGGGGTGAGTATATCTCACTCCATCCTTCACACTAACTCTACCACACTCTAAATGTATAGAAGGCGGCTCTCTGGATGTACTGGCGGTGTTAAGCATGAGTGCATCTAACACCATCCTTCGCTCTGTAAGCACTGGCAGTGTGAGGGGTGAGTATATCTCGCTCCATCCTTCACACTAACTCTACCACACTCTAAATGTATAGAAGGTGGCTCTCTGGATGTACTGGCGTGTTAAGCATGAGTGCATCTAACACCATCCTATCCTTCGCTCTGTAAGCACTGGCAGTTTAAGGGGTGAGTATATCTCACTCCATCCTTCACACTAACTCTACCACACTCTAAATGTATAGAAGGCGGCTCTCTGGATGTACTGGCGGTGTTAAGCATGAGTGCATCTAACACCATCCTTCACTCTGTAAGCACTGGCGGTTTAAAGGGTGAGTATATCTCACACCATCCTTCACACTAACTCTACCACACTCTAAATGTATAGAAGGCGGCTCTCTGGATGTACTGGCGGTGTTAAGCATGAGTGCATCTAACACCATCCTTTGCTCTGTAAGCACTGGCAGTGTGAGGGCTGAGTATATCTCGCTCCATCCTTCACACTAACTCTACCACACTCTAAATGTAAAAAAAGGCGGCTCTCTGGGTGCACTGGCGTGTTAAGCCTGAGTGCATCTAACACCATCCTTCACTCTGTAAGCACTGGTGGTTTAAGGGGTGAGTATATCTCACTCCATCCTTCACACTAACTCTACCACACTCTAAATGTATAGAAGGCGGCCCTCTGGATGTACTGGTGGTGTTAAGCATGAGTGCATGTAACACCATCCTTCGCTCTGTAAGCACTGGCGGTTTAAGGGGTGAGTATATCTCACTCCATCCTTCAAACTAACTCTACCACACTCTAAATGTATTGAAGGCGGCTCTCTGGATGCACTGGCGTGTTAAGCATGAGTGCATCTAACACCATCCTTCGCTCTGTAAGCACTGGCGGTTTAAAGGGTGAGTATATCTCACTCCATCCTTCACACTAACTCTACCACACTCTAAATGTATAGAAGGCGGCTCTCTGGATGTACTGGCGTGTTAAGCATGAGTGCATCTAACACCTTCCTTCGCTCTGTAAGCACTGGCGGTTTAAGGGGTGAGTATATCTCACTCCATCCTTCACACTAACTCTACCACACTCTAAATGTATAGAAGGCGGCTCTCTCGATGTACTGGCGGTGTTAAGCATGAGTGCATCTAACACCATCCTTCGCTCTGTAAGCACTGGCAGTGTGAGGGGTGAGTATATCTCGCTCCATCCTTCACACTAACTCTACCACACTTTAAATGTATAGAAGGCGGCTCTCTGGATGTACTGGCGGTGTTAAGCATGAGTGCATCTAAAACCATCTGTTGCTCTGTAATCACTTGCAGTGTGAGGGGTGAGTATATCTCACTCCATCCTTCACACTAACTCTACCACACTCTAAATGTATAGAAGGCGGCTCTCTGGATGTACTGGCGGTGTTAAGCATGAGTGCATCTAACAACATCCTTCGCTCTGTAAGCACTGGCAGTGTGAGGGGTGAGTATATCTCGCTCCATCCTTCACACTAACTCTACCACACTCTAAATGTATAGAAGGTGGCTCTCTGGATGTACTGGCGTGTTAAGCATGAGTGCATCTAACACCATCCTATCCTTCGCTCTGTAAGCACTGGCGGTTTAAGGGGTGAGTATATCTCACTCCATCCTTCACACTAACTCTACCACACTCTAAATGTATAGAAGGCGGCTCTCTGGATGTACTGGCGGTGTTAAGCATGAGTGCATCTAACACCATCCTTCACTCTGTAAGCACTGGCGGTTTAAAGGGTGAGTATATCTCACACCATCCTTCACACTAACTCTACCACACTCTAAATGTATAGAAGGCGGCTCTCTGGATGTACTGGCGGTGTTAAGCATGAGTGCATCTAACACCATCCTTAGCTCTGTAAGCACTGGCAGTGTGAGGGCTGAGTATATCTCGCTCCATCCTTCACACTAACTCTACCACACTCTAAATGTAAAAAAAGGCGGCTCTCTGGGTGCACTGGCGTGTTAAGCCTGAGTGCATCTAACACCATCCTTCACTCTGTAAGCACTGGTGGTTTAAGGGGTGAGTATATCTCACTCCATCCTTCACACTAACTCTACCACACTCTAAATGTATAGAAGGCGGCCCTCTGGATGTACTGGTGGTGTTAAGCATGAGTGCATGTAACACCATCCTTCGCTCTGTAAGCACTGGCGGTTTAAGGGGTGAGTATATCTCACTCCATCCTTCACACTAACTCTACCACACTCTAAATGTATAGAAGGCGGCTCTCTGGATGTACTGGCGTGTTAAGCATGAGTGCATCTAACACCATCCTTCGCTCTGTAAGCACTGGCGGTTTAAGGGGTGAGTATATCTCACTCCATCCTTCACACCAACTCTACCACACTCTAAATGTATAGAAAGCGGCTCTCTCGATGTACTGGCGGTGTTAAGCATGAGTGCATCTAACACCATCCTTCGCTCTGTAAGCACTGGCAGTGTGAGGGGTGAGTATATCTCGCTCCATCCTTCACACTAACTCTACCACACTCTAAATGTATAGAAGGCGGCTCTCTGGATGTACTGGCGGTGTTAAGCATGAGTGCATCTAACACCATCCTTCGCTCTGTAAGCACTGGCAGTGTGAGGAGGGAGTATATCTCACTCCATCCTTCACACTAACTCTACCACACTCTAAATGTATAGAAGGCGGCTCTCTGGATGTACTGGCGGTGTTAAGCATGAGTGCATCTAACACCATCCATCTCTCTGTACGCACTGGCAGTGTGAGGGGTGAGTATATCTCGCACCATACTTCACACTAACTCTACCACACTGTAAATGTATAGAAGGCGGCTCTCTGGATGTACTGGCGTGTTAAGCATGAGTGCATCTAACACCATACTTTGCTCTGTAAGCACTGGCAGTGTAAGGGGTGAGTATATCTCACTCCATCCTTCACACTAACTCTACCACACTCTAAATGTATAGAAGGCGGCTCTCTGGATGCACTGGCGTGTTAAGCATGAATGCATCTAACACCATCCTTCACTCTGTAAGCAGTGGCGGTTTAAGGGGTGAGTATATCTCACTCCATCCTTCACACTTACACTACCACACTGTAAATGTATAGAAGGCGGCCCTCTGGATGTACTGGCGGTGTTAAGCATGAGTGCATGTAACACCATCCTTCGCTCTGTAAGCACTGGCGGTTTAAGGGGTGAGTATATCTCACTCCATCCTTCACACTAACTCTACCACACTCTAAATGTATAGAAGGCGGCTCTCTGGATGTATTGGCGGTGTTAAGCATGAGTGCATCTAACACCGTCCTTCGCTCTGTAAGCACTGGCAGTGAGAGGGGTGAGTATATCTCACTCCATCTTTCACACTAACTCTACCACACTCTAAATGTATAAAAGGCGGCTCTCTGGATGTACTGGCGTGTTAAGCATGAGTGCATCTAACACTATCCTATCCTTCGCTCTGTAAGCACTGGCGGTTTAAGGGGTGAGTATATCTCACTCCATCCTTCACACTAACTCTACCACACTCTAAATGTATAGAAGGCGGCTCTCTGGATGTTCTGGCGGTGTTAAGCATGAGTGCATCTAACACCATCCTTCGCTCTGTAAGCACTGGCAGTGTGAGGGGTGAGTATATCTCACTCCATCCTTCACAATAACTCTACCACACTCTAAATGTATAGAAGGCGGCTCTCTGGATGTACTGGTGTGTCAAGCATGAGTGCATCTAACACCATCCTTCGCTCTGTAAGCACTGGCGGTTTAAGGGGTGAGTATATCTCACTCCATCATTCACACTAACTCTACCACACTCTAAATGTAAAAAAAGGCGGCTCTCTGGGTGCACTGGCGTGTTAAGCCTGAGTGCATCTAACACCATCCTTCACTCTGTAAGCACTGGCGGTTTAAGGGGTGAGTATATCTCACTCCATCCTTCACACTAACTCTACCACACTCTAAATGTATAGAAGGCGGCCCTCTGGATGTACTGGCGGTGTTAAGCATGAGTGCATGTAACACCATCCTTCGCTCTGTAAGCACTGGCGGTTTAAGGGGTGAGTATATCTCACTCCATCCTTCACACTAACTCTACCACACTCTAAATGTATAGAAGGCGGCTCTCTCGATGTACTGGCGGTGTTAAGCATGAGTGCATCTAACACCATCCTTCGCTCTGTAAGCACTGGCAGTGTGAGGGGTGAGTATATCTCGCTCCATCCTTCACACTAACTCTACCACACTCTAAATGTATAGAAGGCGGCTCTCTGGATGTACTGGCGGTGTTAAGCATGAGTGCATCTAAAACCATCTTTCGCTCTGTAAGCACTGGCAGTGTGAGGGGTGAGTATATCTCACTCCATCCTTCACACTAACTCTACCACACTCTAAATGTATAGAAGGCGGCTCTCTGGATGTACTGGCGGTGTTAAGCATGAGTGCATCTAACACCATCCTTCGCTCTGTAAGCACTGGCAGTGTGAGGGGTGAGTATATCTCGCTCCATCCTTCACACTAACTCTACCACACTCTAAATGTATAGAAGGTGGCTCTCTGGATGTACTGGCGTGTTAAGCATGAGTGCATCTAACACCATCCTATCCTTCGCTCTGTAAGCACTGGCGGTTTAAGGGGTGAGTATATCTCACTCCATCCTTCACACTAACTCTACCACACTCTAAATGTATAGAAGGCGGCTCTCTGGATGTACTGGCGGTGTTAAGCATGAGTGCATCTAACACCATCCTTCACTCTGTAAGCACTGGCGGTTTAAAGGGTGAGTATATCTCACACCATCCTTCACACTAACTCTACCACACTCTAAATGTATAGAAGGCGGCTCTCTGGATGTACTGGCGGTGTTAAGCATGAGTGCATCTAACACCATCCTTTGCTCTGTAAGCACTGGCAGTGTGAGGGCTGAGTATATCTCGCTCCATCCTTCACACTAACTCTACCACACTCTAAATGTAAAAAAAGGCGGCTCTCTGGGTGCACAGGCGTGTTAAGCCTGAGTGCATCTAACACCATCCTTCACTCTGTAAGCACTGGTGGTTTAAGGGGTGAGTATATCTCACTCCATCCTTCACACTAACTCTACCACACTCTAAATGTATAGAAGGCGGCCCTCTGGATGTACTGGTGGTGTTAAGCATGAGTGCATGTAACACCATCCTTCGCTCTGTAAGCACTGGCGGTTTAAGGGGTGAGTATATCTCACTCCATCCTTCACACTAACTCTACCACACTCTAAATGTATAGAAGGCGGCTCTCTGGATGTACTGGCGTGTTAAGCATGAGTGCATCTAACACCATTCTTCGCTCTGTAAGCACTGGCGGTTTAAGGGGTGAGTATATCTCACTCCATCCTTCACACCAACTCTACCACACTCTAAATGTATAGAAAGCGGCTCTCTCGATGTACTGGCGGTGTTAAGCATGAGTGCATCTAACACCATCCTTCGCTCTGTAAGCACTGGCAGTGTGAGGATTGAGTATATCTCGCTCCATCCTTCACACTAACTCTACCACACTCTAAATGTATAGAAGGCGGCTCTCTGGATGTACTGGCGGTGTTAAGCATGAGTGCATCTAAAACCATCCTTCGCTCTGTAAGCACTGGCAGTGTGAGGAGTGAGTATATCTCACTCCATCCTTCACACTAACTCTACCACACTCTAAATGTATAGAAGGCGGCTCTCTGGATGTACTGGCGGTGTTAAGCATGAGTGCATCTAACACCATCCATCTCTCTGTACGCACTGGCAGTGTGAGGGGTGAGTATATCTCGCACCATACTTCACACTAACTCTACCACACTGTAAATGTATAGAAGGCGGCTCTCTGGATGTACTGGCGTGTTAAGCATGAGTGCATCTAACACCATACTTTGCTCTGTAAGCACTGGCAGTGTAAGGGGTGAGTATATCTCACTCCATCCTTCACACTAACTCTACCACACTCTAAATGTATAGAAGGCGGCTCTCTGGATGCACTGGCGTGTTAAGCATGAATGCATCTAACACCATCCTTCACTCTGTAAGCACTGGCGGTTTAAGGGGTGAGTATATCTCACTCCATCCTTCACACTTACACTACCACACTGTAAATGTATAGAAGGCGGCCCTCTGGATGTACTGGCGGTGTTAAGCATGAGTGCATGTAACACCATCCTTCGCTCTGTAAGCACTGGCGGTTTAAGGGGTGAGTATATCTCACTCCATCCTTCACACTAACTCTACCACACTCTAAATGTATAGAAGGCGGCTCTCTGGATGTACTGGCGTGTTAAGCATGAGTGCATCTAACACCATCCTTCGCTCTGTAAGCACTGGCAGTGTGAGGGGTGAGTATATCTCGCTCCATCCTTCACACTAACTCTACCACACTCTAAATGTATAGAAGGCGGCTCTCTGGATGTACTGGCGGTGTTAAGCATGAGTGCATCTAACACCATCCTTCGCTCTGTAAGCACTGGCAGTGTGAGGGGTGAGTATATCTCACTCCATCCTTCACACTAACTCTACCACACTCTAAATGTATAGAAGGCGGCTCTCTGGATGTACTGGCGTGTTTAGCATGAGTGCATCTAACACCATCCTTCGCTCTGTAAGCACTGGCAGTTTAAGGGGTGAGTATATCTCACTCCATCCTTCACACTAACTCTACCACACTCTAAATGTATAGAAGGCGGCTCTCTGGATGTACTGGCAGTGTTAAGCATGAGTGCATCTAACACCATCCTTCGCTCTGTAAGCACTGGCAGTGTGAGGGGTGAGTATATCTCACTCCATCCTTCACACTAACTCTACCACACTCTAAATGTATAGAAGGCGGCTCTCCGGATGTACTGGCGGTGTTAAGCATGAGTGCATCTAACACCATCCATCTCTCTGTACGCACTGGCAGTGTGAGGGGTGAGTATATCTCGCTCCAGCCTTCACACTAACTCTACCACACTCTAAATGTATAGAAGGCGGCTCTCTGGATGCACTGGCGTGTTAAGCATGAGTGCATCTAACACCATCCTTCACTCTGTAAGCACTGGCTGTTTAAGGGGTGAGTATATCTCACTCCATCCTTCACACTTACTCTACCACACTGTAAATGTATAGAAGGCGGCTTTCTGGGTGCACTGGCGTGTTAAGCATGAGTGCATCTTACACCATCCTTCTCTCTGTACGCACTGGCAGTGTGAGGGGTGAGTATATCTCGCTCCATCCTTCACACTAACTCTACCACACTCTAAATGTATAGAAGGCGGCTCTCTGGATGTACTGGCGGTGTTAAGCATGAGTGCATCTAACACCATCCTTTGCTCTGTAAGCACTGGCAGTGTGATGGCTGAGTATATCTCGCTCCATCCTTCACACTAACTCTACCACACTCTAAATGTAAAAAAAGGCGGCTCTCTGGGTGCACTGGCGTGTTAAGCCTGAGTGCATCTAACACCATCCTTCACTCTGTAAGCACTGGTGGTTTAAGGGGTGAGTATATCTCACTCCATCCTTCACACTAACTCTACCACACTCTAAATGTATAGAAGGCGGCCCTCTGGATGTACTGGTGGTGTTAAGCATGAGTGCATGTAACACCATCCTTCGCTCTGTAAGCACTGGCGGTTTAAGGGGTGAGTATATCTCACTCCATCCTTCACACTAACTCTACCACACTCTAAATGTATAGAAGGTGGCTCTCTGGATGTACTGGCGTGTTAAGCATGAGTGCATCTAACACCATCCTTCGCTCTGTAAGCACTGGCGGTTTAAAGGGTGAGTATATCTCACTCCATCCTTCACACTAACTCTACCACACTCTAAATGTATAGAAGGCGGCTCTCTGGATGTACTGGCGTGTTAAGCATGAGTGCATCTAACACCTTCCTTCGCTCTGTAAGCACTGGCGGTTTAAGGGGTGAGTATATCTCACTCCATCCTTCACACTAACTCTACCACACTCTAAATGTATAGAAGGCGGCTCTCTCGATGTACTGGCGGTGTTAAGCATGAGTGCATCTAACACCATCCTTCGCTCTGTAAGCACTGGCAGTGTGAGGGGTGAGTATATCTCACTCCATCCTTCACACTAACTCTACCACACTCTAAATGTATAGAAGGCGGCTCTCTGGATGTACTGGCGGTGTTAAGCATGAGTGCATCTAACACCATCCTTCGCTCTGTAAGCACTGGCAGTGTGAGGGGTGAGTATATCTCGCTCCATCCTTCACACTAACTCTACCACACTCTAAATGTATAGAAGGTGGCTCTCTGGATGTACTGGCGTGTTAAGCATGAGTGCATCTAACACCATCCTATCCTTCGCTCTGTAAGCACTGGCGGTTTAAGGGGTGAGTATATCTCACTCCATCCTTCACACTAACTCTACCACACTCTAAATGTATAGAAGGCGGCTCTCTGGATGTACTGGCGGTGTTAAGCATGAGTGCATCTAACACCATCCTTCACTCTGTAAGCACTGGCGGTTTAAAGGGTGAGTATATCTCACACCATCCTTCACACTAACTGTAGGAAGGTGGATACCTGACTATGGTTACCCCCAAATTTTTGCCTAGTGTCTAGCTGGTTTTTCGACTTAGTTGGCCTGAGATCCTGCTATTCAGGATCTCAGCCTGGCTGTTCTCTCTTTAAAATGGACTCCATGTACCCTAGGTACATACCCAATTGGTTGGATCACCCTGTCAGCCCCTGTACCAGTGTACACTAGGTACCCAGGGCATTGGTGTACCCAAGGCCTGCCAAGGGCTGAAGCATGTATTATGCCACCCCAGGCTTGGCCTAACAATCTGACACAACTGGCTGATCACTCAGCTGGGGTAAGTTGGTGTAATCACCTCTTACTTAGGTGTAGTATACCTATACCTAACCTTAAATGGGACACCTGGAAACCTATAAGTCACTTCTATGGCAGGCCTTAACAATCCTGAAGGCAGAGTGCTTGGTTCCATGTGAGATGGTGCTCTGGCATGAGCTGAGCCTGTCTGCAGTGGTCGGAACAACTTCCTTCTACTGTTTCCAGATATCGTCATACCATATACTCTTAAGTGCATTATGAACCTCGCGGTTAAATGCTATCTTTGGTTTGGCTTTATCAAAACATGTCGAGTAAGGTGTCATACGAATTGGAATACTAACCCCTCGCCAATTCTGGCGACGGGGTTAGCATTCCACCCTTCTAAAGGGACACGACATGTACAGTACCTGAAACCCGGGTAAAATCAGACATAGCCTCAGCTCCACAAAATGGATGCTGCCACCACAGACACAAGTCTGCCCGCCTGCTGCTGGGAGTCCTTCCAGCTTGGGAGGTGTGGACAAAGGGTTTCCTGCCAGGGGAGGTGCATGCACCACCCCAGACAGGATTTTGTGTATTGGTCAGGTAGGGCTTGAAAGAAACCAGACATGCCTGTGGCTCACAAGGAGCCTCGGTGCATATGCCAGTTCAAACCGGTCCTGGGGCACACCAGTCCCGGGCCTGGGGCGAGCGGGACAAAGGATTGGGGGTGTAACCACCCCCCTTCCTGGTCCCACCCATAGGGAGGGACCTAGCAGGTAGTCCGGCCCCTAGAATCCGCTTAAAGGTAGGAGCTGTGTCCTAAGACTTCAGACATCCTGGAATCAACTTGAAACTAAGAAGAAGACGGGAACTTCGACATTCTGCTGCACAGAAGACTGAAGAAAATCTCCCCTGTGGTCAGGGAGTGACCACCTTGCTAACGCAAGCACCATCCAGCGCATCAACATCTGCTTTGCCGCCGCCTCCCGCCGGAGCCCGAGCCCAGAGACTGACAAGACCTGGACCTCCAGACCTCTCACCGCCCGATCCACAGTCCCTGAAAAGAGGAGACCCGTGGAGGCACCGAGACACGTGGAGCCAGCCATCTTGGAACGACTACGACAAGCTGACAAGTGCAACAACCGAGGCTCCCTCCAAGTTGTGCTTTGGGTCCTGAGAAGCCCAACCCTCGAGCAGCATCTGCACCAAAGGTGAGCCCTCCAGCATCTCCACAATCTGCGTGGGGCCCTTCTGCATTTTGCCACTCGACGCGCCTAACCGGTTGCTGGCCCGCTGGCTAGTGGCCATCTTGGCGACAAAATCTATGACAAACACCGCTGGTCTGGTTGCTCCAGACTGGCCCTTGCTCCCCTCCAAAGGAGCAATCCCTCTGACCTTGCTGGTCAGAACCAACAGCTGATTTCCGAATCCTCCTGCAATTGCTTTTGCCAAGGCTTGTTTGCTTCGATCAAGTCGCCGACACCGCCGACAGCGAGAGCCTGCGTGGGACAGCTCGTGAGCCGACTCCTGGACGTCGTCGACCTTCAGGGACCACGTGGCTGCGGAGACAAGCTACCCCTCATCACCTGTTTGCACCCGACATCGCCTGGTACCCACCTGGTGCCACGCTGGTCACCGGCTAGTGACTGTGAACACTGTCCCCTCTGCTTACAGGTCTTCAACATCTCCGATCCACTCTTGGATCCACTGCATCTCTCCCGGACCGACCGCCTGCAGCATCTTTGTCTTCAAGCTCCACGGAACAGATAGAAGAAACCCGACGCACTTCGAGGCCTATGCACCCGCTTCCTGTGGGTGAGGTAAAGCTGGCACACCTGTGCCCATGTGTAGTAATACATCTCTAGTGCCTGTGTTCCAAATCTTAAGTTCCTAGTCAACCCGGAAGATCTCCTTTGCAGTAACTTTGTACTTTTTACGCACCCATTGAAACCTATGGGAGCACGCGTGTGACTATTTGCTCTGCACACGCCACCCGTGGACCTCCTGGTCACTAACTGACGTTAGCTCCTTGTAGGCCCAGCGATTCTAGAGGCCCTAGGCCTTTTCCCTTTTCTGTTCGTGGTACTTATACCACTATTTTAGTATATGGTTTGAGTGGCCACCAGGGCCTATCCATATAACGTGCAACTTCTGTGTATTCTGTGATAATCTTGTTTGACGATTTGTGCTCCTGTGCTCATAAAGAGACTAGGGGTTACTTTGAGAAATAAATACATATATATTTTGAATATATATCTGTGTGGTGTCCTTTCATTGGTATAAAAGGGGGTTACATTTGGTAAAACAGCTGGCTTAACACGCTTCACGAGTTTAGCCTCAAAGACTGCTTAGCCTACGCTACCACTAGGGCAGCTAGTCCGAAAAGGTTGACTTACAACCACACCATAAGGGTTGCTTGGCATGGTACAAGGTGATCACTTTAACTAGTGAGCATCATATACCAGGCCAACTTCACACATTGGTGAGCAGCGGTTGGATTTGAGCTTGCTGTGTTTTACCATTGTAATCTCTTGGTTACCAATTGAAAGATCACATAGGTACCTGTAGGTACATATAAAACAAGATTAGATATACATAAGTTCTACTGAACTTAGTTGTTGTAGAGCAAAGGGAGTAGCACACCCTGACTACAACTACTAGATAGGTTTAGTAGGTAAACCCAAGTGTAGGTAGATTGCAACACATCCACCCACACTTAAGAGCAATGGCTGGGGCAGAGGGGTCCACTGTACCCATCTCTGTTGAGAGTGACCCCCAGAGGGCAACATCCAGCTTTGCTACCCTTAATCAGAATGAGCTCAGGCATTTGGCAACTCTTAGAGGCCTTAAACAGCCCAAGAACCCAAACTCTGCTGAGCTCAGAGAGCTCTTACAGAATGATGAGAATCAGAGAGCACTCAAGAAAGCTTCCCAGTTAGCCCCCTTAGGGTCAGGAACAGGAGGCCCCCCTTCTGAAGATACTACAGAGGTACCCAGTTCCAATAGCCATCCCTTAGATGAGAACCATACTACAGGGGAGGAAAGTGGTGAGGATACAGAAAGTAGTGATGATGAAGGGAGAACTAGCCCAGTGCCAAGTATTATACTTGGCCCAGCTAAACTAAGACTATTGGGGACTGACAATGAGTTCACCCCATTGGATCTCCCCAGTGGACTTAACACAGGGCTTGGGAGGCAAAGGAATCGCTCAGGTGACTCCAATGCTTCTCATGGCTCTAGAGGCTCTCAAGGTCACTCCAGGAAAAGGATGACCACCCCTCAGAGGAGGGAACACGAGGCCAGAATGCAGGAAGCCCAGCTGAGGATCAGGAAGCAGGAGCTAGAAGTAGCCCTGATGGAAGAAAAACTGAGGAAGGCTAGGCAACCTAGAGAGAGTGGGTCTATACCCACTGGTGGCAGCATTGTCCCTAAGGACAAAGATAGGGTCTTTGATAATAGGAACCTGTCTAAGGTTGTGCCCCCCTACAAAAGTGGGGATGACATCCACAAATGGATAACTGCTCTTGAGAGAGCCTGCAAAGTACAGCAGGTTCCTGAAGACCAGTGGGCAGCAATCCTCTGGCTCTCCTTTGAAGGAAGAGGCAGAGACAGACTCCTCACTGTTAGAGAAGAGGATGTCAGAAACTACAGAGTCCTGAAGAGTGTTCTGGTTGATGGGTTAGGCTTAACCACTGAACAGTACAGGTTAATGTTCAGAGACACCCAAAAGACACAGACTCAGGACTGGTCTGAATATGTGGAATGTGCAACTAAGGCTTTGGAGGGTTGGTTGCTGGGAAGTAAGGTGTCTGATTATACAGGATTGTACAATTTGATGATGAGAGAGCAGATTTTAAGTAATTGTCAAAACCAGCTTCTCCATCAACACCTGGTAGACTCAGATTTGACCTCTCCCCAAGAATTGGGAAAGAGGGCAGATAAATGGGTCAGGACCAGGATCAGGCCTAAAAACCAGGGTGGTGACCAAAAGAAAGATACCACCAAGCCTCAAGAGAAGGGTGGGGATAAAGCAAAAGAGAAATCTTCCTCAGGGCCCCAAAACTCCACACAGGGTGGTGGGTCCCAAGCTCCCTCCTCTACCACAGCTAAAAAGCCTTACTGCCATGAGTGTAAAACTCCTGGGCATTGGAAAACTGACAGCAGTTGCCCAAGGGCTACAAACAAAACTGTTCCTCCAATTACTCCTGTCACACCACCTATTACTGTCAGCAGTAATCCCCCAGGTGGTGGGAGTGCCCCCAAAAATTTGGGTGGGTTTACTTGGGGAACACAGGGGGACCCTGGCTTAGCCAATTCCCCTGCAGCAGATACTCTTGTCTATGATGGTGGCATGGGGTTTGCCAACTTCACTGCCTGTCCCAACACTTTGGGTAGGTACAGACAGGAGCCCTACATCAATGGTACAAAAGCTGAGGCCTACAGAGACACTGGAGCTAGCATCACAATGGTGGCCCATTGGCTAGTTCCCTCTGAGCAGCTTTTGCCTGGTTTCTCCTACCAGGTGACCAACATTGATGGCAAACAGAACAGTCATCCCATGGCAGAGGTATGTCTCAGCTGGGGAGGTGTCACTGGCCCTAAAAGGGTGGCAGTGTCCCCAACCTTGCCTGTAGACTGCTTACTGGGGAATGACTTAGAACTCTCAGCTTGGGCTGGAGTTGAACAAGACACCCATTCTAAAATGGTAGGCCTTTCACAAAAGGGTAGTGGGGTTGTGCCATTCACAACCCCTGTCCAAATAGATTTCCTCCCTGGAAAGGTTGGAAGGGCAGTGGTAGCCACAGCCCAGGCACAGACAGACTTCCCTGTAGAGACTGGCAGAGCTGTGACAGTCACAGCTCAAACACAAACTGAGGGCCCCCCTGAAAAGGTTGGCAAGGCTGTAATGGTCTCAGCCTATACTCAGACTGACATAGGTGTAGTGAAGCCTGAAACTATGGATCACTCCACACAAACAGAGAGTAGTGGGGAGGAAGAAAAGTCTCCCTCTCCCCAGACATTAGGAAAAAGTCAGCCTCCTCAGGGAGCTGACCTCACCCCTTGTGAAGGAACTGCCCCAGAGGTAGCCAGGCCTGGCCTGGCAGAGCCTCTGATGTCAGTGGCCCCTTCCAAGGTGGGACCCAGTCTGGTGCAGGTAGCCTGCCTCTCTCTACCCTGCCTCAGTCAGCCCAGGGCTGCAGAGGTCACGGAGGCCAGTGGACCCCAAGAGGGCCCCTGTCCACAAGAACCCCCCCATCAAAAGAATGAGGATTGCCTGGCTAGTAGCCCTAGTCAGGTGATGGGT